>NC_056727.1:434657723-434725223 GCF_019279795.1 Protopterus annectens
CCTCTTGTTCGGCATTTATTTTTCTGAAGTGCAGGCAAACATAGGGGATTGTGGTTGACAAAATTTGCAGATGACTGCAAACTGGGCACCATAATTGACACTCCATCAGACACAGACATCCTCCAGAAAGGTCTCATAGAAATGGATAACTGGTGCCAGAGCCATGGCCTTAAGCTAAATGCCAAAAAATGTATAGTCATACCCTTTGGGAAAAACAAGGTAACCCTTAATTACCACATAGGTGGTAATCCATTAAACACGGAAGAAGTTATCAGGGACCTGGGGACCCAAGTTGACAGTAACCTCTCTTTCACACTCACATTGCCAAAGTGGTTAGGAAGACCTTCTACATTGCCCACCTGATCATGAAGGGATTCACATCCAGATCAGGAGAGGTCATTGTACCCCTGTACTCTTCACTTATCAGACCAATGATTGAGTACAACGCCCCATTTGGAATGTACCTTACCCGACACCTGCAGCAGTTGGAAAGACCCCAAAAGTTCCTCACCAAAAGGATAAAGGGACTCAAACATATGTCATACGATGCCCGACTGAAGAAACTCCAGCTCTATTCAGTCGCATACCGTCTGCTCAGAGGTGATCTGTGCCTGACATGCAAGGCCATGTCCAACCCGGAATTAATGGACATGCTCCACCTCAAAAAATCCAAATCCACCAGAGCCATGAGAGCAAGAGACTTAAACCTCAACACGGATATAAATAGGACGTGCTGGAGGGACAGATTCATCACCCAGAGACTCCCTACACTATGGAACAGAATCCCAGTCCATGTGAGGCAGAGCCCCTCACTGACTCTGTTCAAGAGAAATCTTGACGAGTGGATGGGAGATCGTAGGTTTACCCCGGGAATCATCTCTGTATCACTGCTGGACAGAGGCACAGCAAATTAATGGGTATAGTATTCTCATCCTAAGGGGTGGTGAAAGCCACACACACTCTGGCTAGGCTTATAAATGCCCTAGGGCAGATAGCCTAGTATGAACCTATGAACCTATGAATCTATGAACTTGCTCAACCAAAGGCACTTGACATTAGCCTTTACCTCTGAGAAGTAGATGCCAAATAAGAGCAATCCCAGCATGGAGCCCTGAGGTACCCCACTCATGAATGGTCTCTGCAGTGGAGGTTGTTAAGGAAAATATTGTCTTATGATTATTCTTCACAAAATGCATATTACCTTGCAGTTTCTTAACAAATGAGTCAAATAAAATGTTTATAATATGTTTGTTAAAAATCAAAAGGTAGAAAAATGCATGATTATGCAAAATACAGTTTCACATACGCTGTAACTTTATATTTCAAGTACCTCACAACTGCATTTTCTTTTTTAGCAACTTATAGTGTATTGACAGATAATGTGCTAAAGTAAGGAATGTTATGATGTTGTGATGTTATACTATGTCTAAAGAGTCTGCTTTCAAAATGTTCATAGGGTATGCTTTGGCCTTTTCGGGCTAGGGGCTATTGCAAGGACGTCTGTAAGGTAGTATGTAGTAATACTAAGTGTTACAAAGTCAAACAATGGGATCATAGGATCATTGCAAGTTAGTAGGCTACTGGCCCTGAGGCCCTCATAAGGCTTGCCAATAAATTAGCCCATGCTCCCGCAAGTCAGCATACGATGCCTGGCCTATCTGGGACACAGGTGGAATCCCAGAGTGTATTCTCTATTTCCCATCCAGTCATCCAGGTTCCTTTTAAAGAGGGATAATGAAGTCCTCTGCTTGATGTGGAGCAGGAGTCTATTCCACAGATGGGGGAGTTTCTGGGAGACAAATCTGTCCTGCCAACAAGTCCTATTGATGTCGCACACCAAGTTGAGAATTTGTGTGTGGGTCATGTGAGTGGAGTTTGGCTTGCAGATATGCAGCAATTTCATCAAGATGGGGTCAGAGAATGCTCTGCATACCAGACTTAGATCACCTCTGAGGAGTCTGTATGAGATGAATTAGAGGGACAGGGTTTTTAGCCTATCTATGTATGATAGATTTTTGAAGCCCTGGAGTCTGCTGGTCAGGAACCTCTGTGGTCTCTCTAGCTGCTGCATGTGCTTTTTGAGGTACATGCTGAAAGGGGGCGTTATACTCAATGATGGACCTGATAAGGGAGGAATACAGGGAAGTTATGACTCCCTTGTTCCTGGAAGAAATATCCTTACTAATGAGGTAAACGGTGTAGAAAGATGTCTGTAAAATGGAGGCAACATGGTGGTCAAAAGTTAGATTGCTGTCAACTTGGGTGCCCAGGACCCCCATAACAACTTGTGTGCTTAGGACATTGTTATTAATGTGAAACTTTATGGAGATGTCACTCTCCTAAAAAGGGGACGATGATGCATTTTTTGGCATTCAGTTTGAGCCCATGTTTCTGGCACTAGTCATTTGTCTGGGTGAGACCCTCTTGTAGTATGATTACATCACTAGGGGAGTTGATGACAACACTCAGTTTGCAGTCATCTGCAAACTTGGTCAGCCATAGACCTCTGGTTTTGGCTTGCACCTCAGAGAAGTATATCCAAACAGCAGGCACACCAAAAATGATCTCTGGTTACGCTGCTCATTATGGGTCTACTACCTGAGGTAGATCCCCTTAGTTTGACTGAGTGAGTCCTATCAATGAGCCCTTTAGCTACCCATCTGGTCACATACGAATTTATGCCAAGCTAGGATAGTTTATCTATTATGCCCAAATGGGCAATAGTGTCAAAGGCCTTGGCCAAGTCAAGGTAGGCAGTGTTCATAGGTTCATAGGTTCATAGGTTGGTACTAGGCTATCGGCCCTAGGGCCTATGCAAGCCTAGCTGTAACAATTCCCTGGATATTTCTTCCCACAATATTTACTTCTCTGGGCCCCTGTCTAGCAGGGCGACTGACATGATCCCCGGTGTGAATTTCCTATCTCCCATACAATCATCAAGGTTCCTTTTGAAGAGGGCCAATGAGGCGCTCTGCTTGACATGTATGGGCAGTCTATTCCAGAGTATGGGGAGTCTCTGGGTCAGGAACCTATCCATCTTCCCCTCATCCATGGCTTTGCTCAAAGAAGTCCACCAAATTTAACACACATGATCTCCCCTTGACAAAACCAAACTGTCTGAAATCAAGCATTTGGGTGTTGCCAATGTCCTTGCTAATATGGTTCATAATAATGCATTCCAAGGCCTTGCAAATCAGGTTAGTCAAGCTGATGGGTCTATAATTGCTTGGATGGGTGGATGCTCCACTTTCATGCAGAGGGATGATGGTGGCCATCCTCCACTCAGCTGGGATAAAACTGGTACTCAGGCTTCGGTTGAATTGGGTGCCTAATAGTGCTGCAAGTTCCTGCCTGAGTTGATGTAGGATGCAGCCTGGGATGTTATCGGGTTCCATGGAAGTTGTGTTTTTAGCCTTTGAGTGGGTGGTAATGACTTGTTCCCTAGAGATAAGGTGTGGGGGGGCAGGTAGTGGGGATATCCTAGATTACTGATTGGGGGGAACAGATGAGTAAAGTTTTCACTGAACCTGTCTGCCAGCAGGTTGGCTATATCCATGGCTTTTGTGTACATGGTGCCCTTGACCATCAGTTCTGAGCATATTTTGGTGTTTCCCCTTAGGATTGCATATGTATGTATGTGAAGAAGGCCTTATGATTGTCTTTAGTAGATGTGTCCAATTTCTTATTTTCATGTTTAGGCCAAAGACAGATTGTTTTCCATTTGGCACCTGTTACTTCTTGATCCTGAACAGCAATTTATTTTTCCTTTTGTTGTAGAACTTATTTATAGCCAATGTCCACCAGACAGGTTTACTCTTCCTTGAGGAGGATGATTTTGTCCTGTCAGGTATTGCTGAATCCATGCAGCTATATAAATGCTTGTATAGTACTTTGCTGCAGATTTGGACATTAGTGCCAGTTCCTACTGATGGGGCAGGAGCTGTGAAGCTGTTTAGACCTTCCCTCAGGAGGTTGTAATCAGCTTTGCAGAAGTTTTTTGTTTAACCCTAGCTGTGGGGGGGGGGGAGGGGTTAGGGGAGATGATGACTTTGAAGGTGACTGCTTTGTGGTCTGATCTTATCAAGGATGATGACACTGTGGGGATGCTGAAGTGGTTTCCTGTGTTGGTTAGTACCAAGTCCAAGATGTTGCCCCCTCTTGTGGGGGTGTCAACCAGCTGCTCCAAGGCATTGGCATTGACAAAGTAAATGATTCTTTGAGCATTTGTGTTCAGGCTCGAGTAGTTCTTTCAATCAATGGTTGGGTAGTTAAACTCACTCAGGCTCAGGGTATAGAGTTGAATCTTAATAGATTCGAGGAAGTCCAGATAGGTGGTGTGGGTGTCCTGAGTTATCGTTGGGGGCTTATAGTTTACCATGATTTGAATAGGGGCCTTTTAACCGTTAACTGCACTTGCAGCATCTCCTGTGATCTCCTGTGTGTCATACTGTTTTACCAGTCTGGAGGTGTGTATATCTTTAATATATATTGAAACAACACCTCCTTTGGCTTTACTGCCCTCTATTTGGGGTCTGTATGTATGGCAGGATGAGTAACCAGGTAAGACCAGGGTGTTCTCCATAGCTTTGAACCAGGTTTCTTTGACTGCACAAATGTCAGCATATTCCAAGGTTAAGAATAATTGCAATGAGTGCAGTTTTGTATTGAGACTCCTTAAATTGTGTTTAGATGAGATTCTCATGTTGGTAGTTTGACCTCAAGACATTGCTTAAAAAAGGCACTATGGGGGAGACAAGAGCCTTTGCCAGGAGCCTGAAGCCCAAGGGAAACAGATGCAGGCCATTTCTGTTAGTCCTGCCTTTTCAGGCCAACAGGTACTGGATCCCTTTAAAATGCCACCAGAAAATAAGTCAATTGTTAAAGTCAATCATTTTTTGTTTGTATTGAGGCATCATTCTAGGTGATGGTAGAATGCTGTTTAAGTCTATTGACATACCTGCCTGGAACACATATTTGGAGAGCTCGATCATGTCTCTCTTCATATAGTCCAGAGAAGTACATCTCAAGTCATTCACACCATGTACTATGACAAAGTCATAGCAGTACTTGCTGAGAGACTTGAGTGCATGGGTGATGTGGCAGATTCTGGCACCTGACAAACAACTTATAGTGACATTCTCCTTTTCAGTCTGGTGAAGGACACATCTGTGTGTCTCACAATGGAGTCTCTAATGATTAATATATTGGGTTTATGGTTAAGTCTTGATGGCTGTGAGACACATGTGTGTGGACTTTGTGTGATGTGTGGTGTGGTAGGCTGTGGAGTTTGTGTGTGTTTTTGTCTTGGAGGTCTCTTTTGCTTGGGTATGTTTTTGTTAAAACATCCGCATATGTGGGCATGTGTTGTGTTGGTGTGGGTGATGTTTGAGGTGTGGTGTTTGTGCAGACAACCTTCTCAGTGCCAAGTATACCGGCTTGTGAGGGAGAAAGCATAGACTCCAGGTTTTTAATGTAATTGCATATCTCACAAATTGTTTCCTAGGTGGTAGTAAGAGAGGATTGTCCATGTACCTGAGACAGTTGCTACACTGTCTCAGGATGCTCATATCAACCATATAGGCACAATAAACTGTAGGAAACTGTTCTTCCATATTTTTCAGAATTGGTGAGGGGGATGAGCTAAGTGGGGGGCAAAGGTGGAAAGATCTGAAATGGGTACTGGTATCTTATTTTTGTACAGAGGTTATAACGAAGCTTCACTGCCTCAGAATCAAGTGAGTGCTAGTAAGAGAAAATTTGAAGCTGTACTACATTTCAATGGGTTAAATCAGCATGGCAGTGGTGCACGATGCACAAGCAAGCACAGCCAATTGCTAACACAGAGTTTAAAAACCGGAAAAGATGGAAAAATCTAGAAGCTCAAATTGCTACCCAGTCCTGCTAGCCCCTGCACTTTCAACCAATCACTCCTGCTAGAGAAGGTCAGACAGCCCTGTTACTCTTACTAACAGAAAAGGCAGGCCCCTACCAGCAAAAGATGGCTGCCAGGAAACACATCAAGGAAATCAAACAGGCCTGGATTTAGCAAACCTGTATCCAGACTATACTACTTGTCTAGAACACAGAAAACTCCCAGAAAATGCACAGAAAAGAATAGCTACAGAACCCGAAAACAGAAAATACAATTCTCAGTATGAAAAAGTAGAGTTAATTAATTTAGTAAAAATGCAGTTACAGCAATGAAACACTACTTAGTAATGAAAATACAGTTAAAACAGTATAAAACAGTACGAGAATGCAGCAAAACAGTAAAAAAGCTTCTTAACAGTGCAAAATTTAATAAATTAGCTGTATAGCACAACTATAAGTGTTAGGAAGCGCAATTCATTGAAATAAATGTAAAAAACGTAGTCTGCTTTTGGAGCCTCAGGGAATTTCTGCAACAACACAGTGATGAATCACTGCTCCTCAGCCTGGAAAAAACAAGCATAACTCACTGCAGACACAGGGTTCTAATACCAGAAAAGATGAAAGGATCTAAAAGCTCAGATTACTACCCAATCCTGCTAGCCCCTGCACTTTCAACCAATCACTCCTGCTAGAGAAGGTCAGGCAACCCTGTTACTCTCATTAACAGAGAAGGCAGACCTCTACCAGCGCAAGATGGCTGCCAGGAAACTAAGCAAGCAAAACAACCAGGCCTGCAGTCAGTAAACCTATATTCAGACTATGCTTCTTGACTAGAACACAGAAAACTCCCATAAAATGCACAGAAAAGCACAGATAAAGCACTCACAAACAGAAAATACAACTGAATTCTTAGCCCATGTGGTTTATGTTTTAAAAAGGCATATTTGTCAAGTGTTCACATGAAGCTGTAAATGAGGGTCATGAGGGCATAAAATATAAAAAAATATATTATTTGTTAAAAGCTATGTAGCATCAAAATTCTGCATGCATAAAATTGATATAAAAGGCATAGAATATAATGTTTCTTTATTCTGAGAGACTGATTTAAAAATCTTGGTAGGCAGTCTCCCAGTGCTGTTTATAAAATAAAGCAGTACTTTGCACATCCTAAAGTATTATTCTTGACTCAAGACTAAAAGGTAAAACGCTTTGTTATTTATTTGTGAACTTTAAGGTTTGGTGCTGTGACTCAGATTCTGAAATTTGGTATTGTTGCAAGGCAGTTTGAAATAAATTACAAGGTCCCAGCACAGAAAGTTCTTTTGTGAATTCCATGCTGTCTTGTATGGGATAGTCAGAGATTCAGATAGCTAACTATTCAAGCTGTCCAAACTGCTGCAAGACTAAATGGGGTAAATGGATTTGTGGGAAATGTTTTTTCTCTCTCTTAGATAATTGTAGTAAAAAAAGTGGAATGAATAAATAACTGTTTTGTTGAATGACTAAGTAATAGTGTAAAGACTCCACAGGAAATAAAGAAAGGTTTATTAACGTTTACGCGCATACAACAAAAAGGGAAAATTAACACAAGAAGGCACCTTGTGTCAAGGGCAGTACCTTCAAGAGTAAAAGATAAGAGGTATGAAAGATGTTTTGTGTTGTTTAATGTATAAGTGAGAAAAGAGAAAAAAAGTTAATATTACATCAAATTCATGAGCCTATAGCATGTTGGGACATTGGTGTGTGTGGTGTTAAATGAAGTTCATGAGCCTATAGCATGCTGAGACATAATTGTGTGGTACTGGAAAATCAATTTCATGAGCCCATAGCATATTGGGATGTAAGTGCAACTGGGTGAAAATACCCTTAGGGGGTCCAGAAGAGTGGTCAGTTCTGGACACAGTGCCTACCCACCCTGTTATCCCAATCAATGCTGGGGCTGTAAATGTTGAGCTTATGATGGGACAAAGGCTAGGGAGTGCTGTGGGAAAAGACTGATTGAAACCTTTCCACTGTCATTGCACAACGAAAGAATCCCTAGTTTTCCCTCCCTGAATGGTATCTGAATCGATGCAGTCATTTTTCCTCTAAATTACCAGGATCCAGGATATACAAGGTAAGTCTTAAAATAACAAAAACGGGAACAAAGTTAAACAAGCAGGATGAAATCCCTGAAAAGGGAACACTTGCATATTTTATGTATCTCAATAAGTACTTAAATGAGTGGTTTCAGATTAATAAAAATTGCCCTGGTGAAGTACTTCCATTAAATGGAACTAATGACAAGAATTAATTAGTGAAATTAAAGGGTATTTGGGGAAAAAAAGGAAAAACAAAGTAAGTGAGAAACAAATGGCAGCATTTTATTTTTGATATACTGCAGCTCTTAGAAGGAAAAGGAAGTTAGCATTAAGGAGATTACAGGATGCTAATAAGAAGTTGCTACAACAGGTAAATAAGTCAAAAAGGCAGTACAAACCAGTAAAGAAGGATCCCTTTTTCCTGTCTTGATCAGGTTTGGAAGAAACTGGTGATAGATAAAAAGCAGAGACTTCTGAAGAGGATGATAATCCCCAGTAGTTGCTGCACCTCCCACCCCCATATGTACCATTACAAGTGGCTCCTGCACAAGATTCTGTTATTTTTTCAGACCCCTGCATTTTGTACGACTACCCATTGGACACCAGGTCAGTGTAGTATTGTTACATCTCAGCCTAGTCTCCCTGCTCAACCCTCAGGCATCTACAGCTGAGGAGGTTTCTTCTTCTCCTTCTTCTTCTTCCTATCATTTTCAACAAGCATCTACTTCTTCAACAGGAGCACTAATATCTGACATTCCTGTGGCTCATCACAAGCGCTCACATGATTGGGTAAGACAAAAGGCTATTGCCTCTGGAGAGGATCTTTTGGCACCTCTTAGAGAAATTTTGGGGGCTAATAATAGAGAACTTGTTCATTGCCCCTTGGACCCCTGCTGATTTGCATACTATGTCTAACGTTTTTTCAAATATTAGAAAATATTAATTTAGGTTTAATGAGAAATTAAAAACTATAATAGAATATTACAAATCTACTTTGACAGATTTAAACCAGCTGTTCCGGGTAGTTACTTCAGATGAAATAAGAAAACAGTTACTTGAAAAGGCTGAAATAACAGATTTTACTCTCACAGGGAATGCACTAATAGACAAAAGGACAGCATTGTTAAATAAAATTACAAAAGTGTGTCAGGTTAGGACAGATTGGTCTAAAACATAGGCACATAAGCAAATTAAAGGGGAAGCCACTGCAGATTATTTGCATCAACTTAAGGCAGTGCTTGTTAGACATTCAGGAATACCAGACCCAAAAGAACAAGCTAAGCCAGTTGTTGCAGCTGCTTTTGTGCACGTATTTGCAAGCTCCTGTGCAAAATCAAACAAAGCAAGTGTTTATAGACAGAAAGTACTTGGAATCATTATTAAGTGTTGCAAATCATTGTACTGAGTATCAGGAAAAATGGAGAAAGGATACTGAGGATCAGCTGTTAACTTTGCAAATAAGGCAGTTAGAAGCCCCAGTAGGAAGGATCAGAGGCAGGGGAAGGTGGAAAGGAATTGCTAGGAGATTTAGCAAGGGTGTTTGTCAAGGGGAACAAGGTGCAGCTAGTTGGCAGCAATGAGCTGGCAGTGCCCCTTCTGCCTCATTTGATAGATGTTGCTTCAATTGTGGTGAAGCAGGACAATAGAGAGGAGAATGCCCACACAGCTATAAATAAATGCAGTCTGAGGGTCATGCTGCTCAATGCTAGAAGTCTAGATCTCAAGATGCACTTGCTTAAAGCACTCCTGAAAATGGAGAACATTGACATTTGTGTTGTAATGGAGACCTGGTTTGAAGCAGCAGAAAGCACCACTGTGCCACCAGGCTATAACTCTTTCAGCCACATAACAAGGGCCAAGGCTCCAAAAGCAGTGGTGTCTCCATATTCATAAAGGATATGCACACCTCCAGACTAGTAGCCCAACATAATGCATCTGAGATACTTCAGGTACAACTAACATGGGGTAAGACAGTGATTTGGGTCATAGTCTGCTATAGGTCCCCAACCATGTCCCAAGACTATCAGTCCATGTTCCTAAGTACCCTGGAAACTATTAGGGTCTAACCCAACACTCTCATACTAGGTGACTTCAACTACCCCTCCATCAACTGGGAAAACTACTCATGCACCAATACACTGGCCCAATGCTTCCTGGAATTCATCAGTTCCAATGCCCTGGACCAGCTCATTCTTACCCCTACTAGAGGAAGCAACATCCTTAACCTGGTTATTAGTAACATGGGCAACTGTTGCTCTACAGCAATAATCAGTTCCTCCCTGGTTAGATCCGACCACAAACTAATCACCATAGAAATCCACATCTCAACCCCACCCCACCCCCCCACCCCTGCAAAGGTACCCACCATGAAAAACTTCTCCAAAGCTGACTTTAGGCTCCTAAAACAGAGGTGGCTAACTTCACTGCACCCATGTCAATGGAAAATAGATATATGACTGCCAAATCATATACCAATGCACTGTACAAACACATACATAAATGCATGGAACTAGCCATATCCAACAGAACCAAGACACTCTCCTCCAAAAAAAGAAAGCCAATCTGGTGGTCCCCTACCATTAATAAACTCTACAACAGAATGACGAAACTGTTGCAGAATAAGGTGAAGTCCCAAGACTGGAAAAACTCCCTTATTAGCCTCGACAAAAAGTTGAGATCCCTCATCAAAACCTCTAAAGCCAGTTATGAAGACAGAATTGTGGCAGACACTAAAAGCAATCACAAAGCATTCTATAGTTATATCAAGAATATTCACGGCAATGCCCAGGTTTGCTCTGAGTTACTGCACAATGGCACCTCCTATACTGCGGCAACAGATATTGCCAACATACTGGCCGACAGATTCAGTGCCAACTTTACCACTCTCTCCCTCCCTAAAGAACCAATCACAATATCAAAGGAAAGCCAGGCACCCAGCATTATTGCAGCACAGGTTAAAGCTGCATTGTCCAAGGCCAAGAATACAGCTTCCATGGGACCCAACAATATCTCTGGATGTGTTCTACATGAACTACAAAGTGAACTGGCACCACATCTGTGTGCCTTGCTCAGTCACAGCCTCACCTCAGGCATTGTCCCTACCAAATGGTGCACTGCTACAGTCATCCCTCTCCATAAAGGGGGAGTGACTACAGACCCTGGGAATTATTGCGCCATTAGCCTGATGAGTCTGATATGTAAGGTTATGGAGCACATCATTATGTACTTAATTACTCTAGATCCCATGCAATTTGGTTTTGTGAAAAGTAGATCATGCCTGCTCAACCTGTTTGACTTCTTTGAGTCAGTCACCAGAGCTGTGGATGAGGGCAAGGCAGTTCATACAGCCTACTGTGATCTGGACAAGGCCTTTGATACCATTCCCCACTCAGGAGTTATTGATAAATTCACCAAACTAAGCATCAACCCTATAACACTAAGTGGGTTGCAAAATGGCTCACAGATAGAACCCACAGTGCGGAAGTAGCAGACTCCAAGTCAGACTGACAACCAGTCACGAGTGGAGTCCCACAAGGATCGGTCCTGGGTCCTCTCCTGTTTGTCATCTACTTCTCAGAAGTCCAGGCGAATACAGAGGGACTCAGGCTGACCAAGTTTTGAAGACGACTGCAAGCTGGGAGCCATTATTAACTCCTGAAGTGATGTAGACATCCTACAGAAAGGCCTCACTGAGACCAATGACGTGCCAAAACCATGGCTTTAAGCTTAATGCCAAAAAATGTGTTGTCATCCGCTTTGGGAAAAACTCAGTTACCACTAATTACCACATTGATGGGAGCCCACTGAACACTGAAGGCATTATAAGAGATCTGAGGAGACAGGTTGACAGCAACCTCTCCTTTGACCACCACATTGCCACTATGGTCAGAATGTCCTTCTATGTGGAACATCTCATTACCAAGGGTATTGCATCCCGGAAGAAATAGGTCTTCATCTCTCTCTACTCTTCCCTCATTAGGCCAGTCATTGAGTATAATGCCCCATTTGGCATGTACCTCACTAGACACATGCAACAGCTGGAAAGGCCACAAAAGTACCTCACAAAGAGGATTCTAGGCCTTAAACACATGTCCTACATGGACAGACTCAAAAAACTCCAGATATTCTCTGTCTCATATCATCTACTAGGAGGCGATCTCTGCTTGACTTACAAAGCCATGTCTGACCCAGCTCGGTTAGAAATGCTACATCTAAAGAGGTCCAAATCCCTCCACACCACATGCTCCAGAAACCTCAACCTCATTACCACAATCAACAGAACATGTTGGAGGAACAGGTTCATAACCCAGAGACTGCCCATGCTTTGGAATAGACTTCCCATAAATGTCAAGCACAGCATCTCACTGGCCGTCTTCAAGATAAATCTTGATGAGTGGATGGGAAATAGAAAGTTCACCCCGAGGATCACTGCAGTGGCTCTACTTGATAGAGGCAATGGGAACTAACGTCGGATGGCACAATGCCAGGGTACTTCTATGTGCTAGGCTTGTAAAGCCTCCAGGGCCATTAGCCTAGTACACACCTATGAACCTATGAACAAGCAAATGCCAAGAGTCCAAAATACCTGGACTAAATAGCAGCCAAATTATAATAATGCTGTACTTCCCTCACCACCTCCTTAAATAGAAAGGAGTCAAAAATCACCATGCTATGTCAGAGTGATAAAACAGAACTAAATATTGATCATTTCCTGCCAATAGATCAAAAGGAACCACATGTTAAGGTAAAAATAAATAAAAAAAATCCTTTCCTGGTGGACACTGGAGTCACTAGGTCTGTATTAAAAGTTACCTCAGATAGTCAAATACCAGTATCAAAACAAAAAGTAAAGGCAGTTGGAGTAAAAAATGCTACTGTTACATATCCTGTTTCAAAACCTATATGCATTTCTTTAGGACCAGTTGAAGAAAGGCATTCTTTCTTTTTGAGTACTACTGCACCAGTAAATTTGCTAGGGAGAGACTTGTCATGCAAACTGGGTTGTACTATTTACTGTACACCAGAAGGGATGTATTTTGATATTCCAACAGAATTAGAGGGGGAAGCAATAGTCATCTTAGCAGAAACTGAGGAACAGCCTTTTGAAGGCATACAGACAAGTGAAAAACTGCGGCAGCAGGTTCCTGCTAACATATGGACTAAACACACTAATGAAGTAGGTGTATTAAAATCTGAAAAAACAGTAAAAATAAAATTGAATCCATCAAAACCTCTCCCTAGAGTTCTGCAGTATCCACTGAAACTAAAAGCAGAGCATGGGTTCATGGGTAGATACTAGGCTATCTGCCCTAGGGCATTTATAAGCCTAGCCAGAGTGTATTTGGCTTCCGCCTCGCTATTAGATTAGCTTACCATGCCTCTGTAAAGTAGGTCACAAAAGGTACCCTTTTAAGATTAGTTTACTGTGCCTCTGTCTAGCAGGGACACAGAAGAGATCCCAGGGGTGAATTTGCGATTTCCCATCCACACGTCCAGATTTCGCTTGAAGAGGGTCAGCGAGGGGCTATGTCTAACATGAATTGGGATTCTATTCCAGAGTGAGGGGAACCTCTGGGAAATGAATCTGTCCCTCCAGCATGTCCTATTTATTTTTGTGCTGAGGTTTAGGTCCCTGGAGTGTGTAGCTCTAAGGGACTTGGATTTTTTGAGGTGGAGCATGTCCATTAATTCTGGGTTTGACATGGCTTTGTACGTCAGGCATAGATCATCTCTGAGTAGGCGGTAAGCTACTGAGTAGAGCTGGAGTTCCTTTAGTCGAGCTGCATAGGACATCTGTTTGTAGCCCATGATTCACTTGGTGAGGTACTTTTGGGGTCTCTCCAGTTGCTGCAGGTGTCAGGTAAGGTACATCCCAAAAGGGGCATTGTATTCAATTATGGGCCTGATGAGTGATGAGTAGAGGGGCACAATGACCTCTCTTGATCTAGATGCGAACCCTTTCGTGATAAGGTGGACTATATAGAAGGTCTTTCTAACCACTTTGGCAATGTGATTATCAAAGGAGAGATTACTATATACGTTGGTCCCCAAATCTCTAATTACTTCTTCCGTACTTAATGGATTACCACCTATGTGGTAATTTGTGGGCACCTTGTTTTTCCCAAAGGGGATGACTATACACTTTTTAGCATTTAGCTTGAGGCCGTGGCTCTGGCACCAAGCATCTGTCTCTGTGAGACCCTTTTGGAGGATGCTTGTGTTAGCTGGAGATTCGATTATGGCCCCCAGTTTGCAGTCATCTGCGAACTTTGTCAGCCATAATCCCCCCGTGTTAGCCTGAATCTCAGGGAAGTATATACCGAACAGGAGAGGTCGCAGAACTGAGCCCTGTGGGATGCCACTTGTAACTGGTTTGGATTCGGACATGGCACCTGCAATTCTGACCATGTGGGTTCTATCTCTGCACCAGTTTGCAACCCATCTTGTGATATAGGGGTTGATATTTAAGCTGGTAAGCTTATTTATGATGCCCGAGTGCGGAATTGTGTCGAAGGCTTTTGCGAGGTCCAGGTAGGCTGTGTGGACTACCTTGCCCTCATCTATGGCTTTGGTAACTGTTTCAAAGAAATCAACTAGGTTTAAGAGGCAAGATCTGCCCTTAGCAAAGCCGAATTGGGTAGGGTCCAGGGTCTGGAGGCCCCCAATGTCTTTGTTTATGAGTTCCATGATAATATGCTCCATAGCTTTACAGACCAGACTAGTCAGGCTTATGGGGCGATAGTTTCTGGGGTCCGTTGTGGCACCACCTTTGTGGAGTGGGACCACTGTAGCTGTATGCCATTCTTTGGGTACATATCCTGTAGTAAGGCTAAGTTTGAACAGTGACTTAATATGATGGTTCAGTTCTTCTTGGAGCTCATGTAAGACACAGCCTGGGACACCGTCCAGTCCCATAGATGCTGTGTTTTTTGCTTTGGAGAGGGCAGCTTTCACCTGTGCATCTGTGATGTCAGGGAGGTTACATTCAGTTGGGATAGGCATTTGCTCCTTTGGGGGGAGAGGGGGGGGTTGTGCTGAATCTGTCTGCCAGGATGTTGGCTATGTCTGTAGGTTCGGTATATTTTGTACCGTTATGCAACAATTCAGAGCATATCTGGGAGTTTCCACCCATGTTCCTGACATAACTAAAGAAGGCCTTGTGATTATCTTTAGTGTCTAGGGCAATTTTTCTTTCGAAGCTGGCCTTTGATGATTTTATGAGGGATCAAAGTTTCTTGCTTATACTGATCAGAGATGCCTTCCCTTTTTGGGATTTTGCTCTGTCATGCAGTAGCTTCCTCCTTCTGTTGTATAGCTTATTTATGGCCAGGGTACACCAGACCAGTCTCCTGTTTTTGGAGGAGTGAGTCTTGGTTTTATTTGGGATAGCACGATCCGTGCATTCCTGCAGGTGCTCATAGAATGCATTTGTAAAGGATTCTGCAGATTGGGCTGTATTATCCTCTGGCCCAGGGGCTTTGAAGGATTCCACCTCAGTCTTGAGAAGTGCAAAGTTGGCTTTTGAGAAATTCTTTACAGTGATTTCCTTGGCTGGGGGTGGGGACGGGATATGGATGTCCAGGGAAATTTGTTTATGGTCTGATCTTACCAATGAGTGGTTTACCTCTGGTGTGGAACATAGAGTCCCCATGTTGGTGATGACCAGGTCCAATATGTTGTTCCCTCTTGTGGGAGTGGTGACCAGTTGTTCCATTGCTTTAGAGTTTATAAATTCAAGGAACCGTTGGGCGAGGGTGTTTGGGCCTGAGTAGTTTTCCCAGTCAATGCTTGGGTAGAAGTCACCCAATAACATAGTGTTTGGAGAGACCTTCATATTCTCCAGTGTTCTCAGGAATGACAAGTGGGGTTCCTGTAATAGGGAGGGTGTTCTGTAGCAGGCTACAAACTGAAAGGCAGTTTTGCCCACTGTTAGTTGCACATGGATGGTTTCTGATGCTTCATGCAGTGCCACTAACCTGGAGGTGAAGGTATCTTTGATGAATATAGATACTCCCCCTCCTTTTGTGCTTCGGTCCGAGTTTTGGGGCCGAAACGCATGGTATGACTGATAACCTGGCAGTGCTGGGGTGCCCTCAGGAGCCTTGAACCAGGTTTCTGTTACTGCACAGACATCGATTTTCTCCATACTGAGGAGAGCCTCGAGTGTGTGCATCTTGAGGTTTAGACTTCTGGCGTTGAGCAGCATTTCCTTTAGTTTTTTTATCCTTGGGTTGTCTATGGAGGTGGGTTTGTCTTTTGAGCCTTGCCTAAAAAAGGCACTATGGCGGTGGCAAGAGCCTTGGCCAGTATACGAAAGCCTAAGGGTGACAGGTGTAAGCCGTCCCTAGCGAAGCAACGTGGCTTGTCGAAAATGTCATCCCAGGCTGACAGACACTGGATCCCCTTTGAATGACACCAATACTTTAGCCAATTGTTGAAACTGATCATTTTGTCTTCTTTATACTGTGGCATCATTCTTGGTGAGGGCAAGATGCTACTCAAGGTCAGGGTCATACCAGCCTGGGCTACATGGTCAGAGAGCTCCTCTATGTCTCTTTTCATGTAGTCCAGGGAGGTACGTCTCAGGTCATTCACACCAGCATGGACAATGATGGAGTCATATTTGTACTTGCTTTGGAGTGACCTGAGTGCTTGCGTTATGTGGCGGATCCTGGCACCCGACAGGCAGCTTACAGTGACCTTCTCCTTGTTCAGTCTGGTGAGCGGGACGTCAGTGTGCCGGACAATAGAGTCCCCTATAACAAGTGTATTTGGTGTGTTGTTTGGCCTTAAGGGCTGTGACTGTGAGACACACTGATTTTGTGAGATATGCAATTCATTGGTATTGTTGAGGAGTGGCTGTTGCTTGGATATCTGCTTAGGAGGTCTTTGCTGTTTAGGCAGATTTTTATTTAGAGCCTCTGAGTATGTTTTTTGTGTGTTTATGTGTTGGGTATGCAGATGCAATAGGTCTGTGTGAGACTGGATTTGTGGTGTGGGTGGTTACCTTTTCCTCCTGACTGACTGTGCCAGTCTTGGGTTGAGAGAGCTCTGTCTCCAGTTTGGCTGTGTAACTGCATCTCTCACATGTATTAGAGTTTGTTGGAAGGAGGAGAGAGTTGTCTGTGTACATAAGGCAATTGTAACATTGCCTCAAAATTCCCAGATTTATCAGCTGGACTGGAGAGTAACCTTGAAACTGACCCTTGGACATACCAGATTAGTATAGGGAACTGTTTTTTTACTGATCAGATTAGGGAAGGGAACTGATTTTTCACTTGATCAGGAAGGACCAATCGGGAGCCTAATACTTATGAGAAGTCAAGGAGGGTGTAGTGCTTTAGTTAGTTAGTGTTTCCTTATAAGAGCTGAGCAAGTGCAAGACTTTAGAAAGAGAATAGAGTGATTACTTTGAGAGTTTGAACAGTTCTAAGGGAAAAAGTGAAGAGCAGACTTTGTGGAGTCTGGAATAGTTTAAACCTGTTTAGGCGGTGCTGCCCGACGCTGCTCAGTAAGCAAAACCGCGTAAAAAGAGAGTTGTAGGGTTTTAAGAGAGAGAGATCAAGGAGTTTAGAATTGACCCAAAATGGCCAATAAAACTACAGCTTCTAGGTAGTAACCACTCATCCAGGGACAGGTAGGCTGTCAGTGTTAACCACTCCCACTGGTGAACACAGAGACTTCCCTTTAGCCCAAGCAAGCACTGGCCTTCTAGAAACTTCCAAACAGTTCAGAACAGCAAATCTGTAACTGAACTTTCTTAACTTTCAGAAAGTGGGAAAAAAGCAAGATTTTTTTTTCTTTTTGTTGTAGTTTAAAGGTAGCAGAGATACACAAGCAGCAAAATAATCACAACAGTGAAATAAATGACCCCACACTTGAGTGCTAGGCCAAAATAAGGTAAAATGCAGTTTTTAGAGAAAAAAACGATTGTAAATTAAGTGCAACACAGGAAATGCAGTAAACAGGCTCTAGATGTGTTCCAAGTACTGTTACTGTTACAGATATAAACTTTAGCAAGCCAGAAAATGCCAAAAAATAGGCAGCAAAGCAGTAAAACTTAACAAAAAATCAGAAGAAAATACTTAGAATCACAAAAGTGGCTCCTTTTCTTCTCTTAGCGTTTTCTCCCCTTGGTAGGTGCTTCAGCAACAACTAGCAAGCCTGAAAAGACGCCAAAATCACGAGGCAGCCGAGTTTTAAGAGAGAGACAGATCAAGGAGTTTAGAATTGACCCAAAATGGCCAATAAAACTACAGCTTCTAGGTAGTAACCACTCCTCCAGGGACAGGCAGGCTGTTCAGTGTTAACCACTCCCACTGGTGAACACAGAGACTTCCCTTTAGCCCAAGCAAGCACTGGCCTTCTAGAAACTTCCAAACAGTTCAGAACAGCAAATCTGTAACTGAACTTTCTTACCTTTCAGAAAGTGGGAAAAAAGCAAGATTTTTTTTTTCTTTTTGTTGTAGTTTAAAGGTAGCAGAGATACACAAGCAGCAAAATAATCACAACAGTGCAATAAATGACCCCACACTTGAGTGCTTGGCCAAAATCAGGTAAAATGCAGTTTTTAGAGAAAAAAATTATTTTAAATTAAGTGCAACACAGGAAATGCAGTAAACAGGCTCTAGATGTGTTCCAAGTACTGCTACTGTTACAGATATAAACTTTAGCAAGCCAGAAAATGCCAAAAAATAGGCGGCAAAGCAGTACAACTTAACAAAAAATCAGAAGAAAATACTTAAAATCACAAAAGTGGCTCCTTTTCTTCTCTCAGCGTTTTCTCCCCTTGGTAGGTGCTTCAGAACAACTAGCAAGCCTGAAAAGACCCACCCGTAATTTAGTCCTTGATACAACAAGAAATAATAGTGCCAGCTAAAAGCCCTTGTAATACTCCTATTCTCCCTGTGAAAAAGCCAGGAAAAACTACTTGTAGGTTTGTGCAAGATTTGAGGGCTGTAAACAACACAGTATTACCAACTATTCCTGTGGTTCCAAATCCAGCAACAATACTTGAGTTGGATACCAGTCTGTGTTCAGCGTTCTTTTCTATACCTATCCATCCTGAAAGTCAGTTTCTGTTTGCTTTTACTTATAAGGGACAGCAGTATACATGGACATGGTTGCCACAGGGATACACTGCTTCATTATTTTCTCAAATTCTAAAAAAAGATTTGTAAGATGTTATATTTCCAGGTGGGTCTGTGTTAGTGCAATATGTTGATGATTTACTAATAGCATCTGATTCTTTTCAGCAGTGTCAGCAGAATACTCTACATCTTTTAACTGTTCTTGCCGAAAAAGGACACAAGGTGTCAAGAGAAAAATTACAGCTATGGTCATCTCAGGTACATTATCTTAGTCATCTGATATATCAGGGTAGCAGGCAGATGTTACCATCTTGTATTGAGGCAATAGATAAAACCCCATGTCCAACTACTCAGCATCAGATTAGATCTTTCTTAGGTATGACAGGATATTGCAGACAGTGAATTTCTAGCTATGCAGAAATTGCTAAACCTTTGACAAACAAGACACACCAGACCCCCTTCCTTGGGATAGTGAAGAGGAAAATTCATTTCAGAATTTACAGCAAGCTTTAGCTACTGGCCCAGCTTTAGGGTTACCAGATTATGGAAAGACTTTCATTTTATTTTGTCGTGAAAAAAATGAATTTGCTCAGGAAGTGCTTGCACAGAAACATGGGGACAACTACTGTCCATTAGCTTATTATAGTATAGCACTTGGTTCTGCTAAGGGATGTCCACTATGTTTAAGGGTGGTGGCTTTTGATGCCACTCTAGTCAATCTTGTGCAATCAACTGGTGCTTGGGTAGGATCTTACAGTAGCTATCCCTCATTCTGTATTGTCTGTCTTACTTAAAATATAAACCCAACCCTCTCGACTGCACGTCTAACTAAATATAAACTTGCCCTTCTTTCTGATCCATCTGTTTCTCTCATACACTGACCTCTTCTAAATCCTGCACATTTGTTGCCTACTGTTCAGGATGGTAAACAGAATGATTGTGTGTGTGTGTAACTAATTATCTGCTTTCTGCTAGGAAAGACTTAAAGGACACCCCTATACACAATGCTGAAGTGGACCTATTTGTGGATGGTTCCTGTGGAAGAAATCAAAATAAAAATCTGGTTGCAGGAATGTCTGTCTGCACCAATACTGATGTTTTGCTTCAACAAAGACTAGAGGGTGTACATTCTTCCCAGGTAGCTGAGTTAGTGGCTCTACAAAGGGCTCGTGAGGTAGCCAAAGTTAAAGTTGCCATTGTTTACACCAATAGTTGTTATACTTTTGGTGTAGTACATGATTTTGGGCAACTTTGAAAGCAGAAAGGATACTCAACTTCATCAGGAACTCAGATTAAACATTCTTTTTTTATGAATGCTTTATTGGTGTCTCTTTTGTTATCTAAAGAATTAGCAGAAGTTAAATGTAGTGCCCATCAGAAGGGTATAGATACTGTTTCAAAGGGAAATAATTTGGCAGATCAAGCTGCTAAACAATTTGTAGAAGATATTTGTGCAAATTTTCATGTGATGTTATTACAAGACTCTAAAAGTGATGATGTGTTTGATTTTAAGAGAGTTTCAGATTTCCAGGCTAAAGCATTACAGGGAAAAGTTCAGAGGTGGCTTAAAGACTCTCCAATGGGTTATGTGATATCCAGATAGTCAACTGGTGGCACCTGCCTCCTTGCTACCTTACCTGGTAAGGCCATACCATTTACCAGCCCATGCAGGTAACACAGCTTTATTTAATCAAATTACCTGGAGTTGGTATGCCCCTCATGTCTCTTCAATTATACTTCAGACCTTGAGGGCCTTTTGTTAATGTGCAGCTGGACTTTGTCTAGAAGCCAAAGGTCCACAATTTACAACTTATATTGGTGGTGGTTTGCATGTTTTCTACATGGGTGAATGCTTACCCATGTCACAAAGCAGATTCTGTAACAGTTGTTAAAAAACTTGTATTTGAATTTATACCTAGATTTAGTGCACCTTGTACTATCAATGGTGATCAGGGAACTCATTTGAACAACTCTATGACTAGACAGCTATGCAAGATTGTTATTATTAAGTTGAGTCTTCACTGTCTCAACCATCCACATCATCTGGATTAGTAAAGAGGGTTAATAGGACCCTTAAAGATAAGATTTCAAAAATCTGTGCTAAAATAAACCTTAAATGCCAAAGAGGCACTTCCCTTAGCATTAATGATTATAAAGAGTACATTAAATACTACCAAAAAATGAGTCCCTATAAAATATTAATGGGGAGACTCATGGCCCTTCCAGCTACTTCCCCTGTGTCTAATAAAAAAATGAACTTTAATGGATAATGCCATATTGTCTTACTGCACAAAACGTATTAATTTCTTGCAGCAGTATGACAGAACTGCACAAAAAGCTCTTCCTCAATCTCCTGACCAGCCCTGTCATCAACTGTGGCCCAGTGATTGGGTTTATGTTAAAACTTCAAAAAAAACCCTGTTTGAGTCCAAAGTAAAAAGATCTTTTTCAGTTGGTACTTACAACATTTACTGCCATCCATTGTGCAGAACTACCAAGGTAAATCCATTCTTCACACTGCAACTTTTACTGCCATCCACTGTGCAAAACTACAAATATAAATACATTCTTCACACTGCAAAAAGACTTGCCATGTGGGGGCCCCAGACAAATCATTTTTGTCAGCTAAAAAGAGCAAAGTGTGAAGGACAAATCATCGACCCCAGTCTTTTGGCTTTTCCCGGTTAAGGGTTGCTACAGAAGAACTCTGGTCCGCTAATGATTGGTAGTACATTTTTACGGTGTCGAGTTGCCAGCCCAGTACCCAAACTTCAAGGAAGGCAAACCCACTCATGCACACACTTACCTGCATGTCTTTTTTTAAAAGTGAATTCAACCATGGGGAGGATATGCAGACTCCGCATAGAAGGCACTCCAGCCGTGATGTGACAACGCTAAATGAATTAAAAGAAAAAATCACCTCAGACAGCAGTCCATGATAAATCCAGTGACAGCAGGTACTTTGCTTTGTTTTTGTTGCTGTTTCATTTTATAAGGTGGTCAAAAAAATAGTTTCCTGTTGATTCTTACTTTATATACTGTGGACTTAAATGTGAAAAACTGTCAGGTGCATCTGCATATACTTCATCATTCTAAGCTGAGAATTCTCATGACTCCAATCTCTGCATCACAGGTAATATTTAAAAAGAATCTTAGTGACACTAATTTAACTTGAAGTAATGTGACTGACATTTCAAAGGTTGTCTCATCAGCTTGCAACCACAAATCGTAAAGACACATGCAATGCCAAAAATAAAACTGTACCAGTGGAAACCAGCAAATGCAATGACATTAGACATAAAAGTGTGTTAAACTCTTTAGACTTAAAAAGCTATGACTGGGGGCATGGCATGGGCATGAAAAAAAATTGTTACTACATTTGTGGCAATCGTGTCTACCCTTGGTTGCCTACAAACTGATCTAAATGTTGTTTTGTGAGATGTATTACCCCTGCTATTCAACATTTCAAAACCCCCCCAACAAGCAGACTTAAAAATAAATGGGTAATTCACTGGGCAAAGCAAGTATTTTCAATCTTTACTCCTCGGTATAAAGTGCAAAGGGCAATGCTCAAAATCGCCATGCTTGCTCAAATTCTTCTGGAGGTAGCAAATCATGCTTCACATCACATCAAAATGACAAATCAAAGAATAACTAAAATTCAAACTGTGGTTTTACAACTGTGTATACCACTTCAGCGAAAGACGTATTCAGCGAATGCGCCTTCATTGCTCACCAGCTACTGAAATTAACTTCAGTAAACCATGGCATTTTTCCCATAGTTTGGAAACTCTTGGCCATTCTCTCAACTTTGCCCTTTTCCCCACTGTATTGCGATCTTTGCGTTGGTATATATAGTTAGGGGGGTGGGAGTATAGCTCCCCACATGGGGTGATGTAGGGGGAAGCCCCTACTTGGATGGATTTGATTTAGTGCTTTTTGTGTTCTGTATATTTTGTGGGCTAGTGTTTCTGAACCATAGTAAAAATTCTGTGGTTCACTGAAGTTAATTTCAGCATCTGGTGAACGATAAAGACATATTTGATGGATACGTCTTTCACTGAAGTGATATAGACCCATATTATAAAATTGGCTGGCACTTAACATAATGCTAGGTGCCAAAGGGAGGTTATATGCCCTCATAAAAAGTTGCTGTTATTCTTATATTAGTGACTATCATGATAAAGAAAAAAAGTTGACCAATTTCATGCAGCAGAGGGGCAAGGACCTAAGCAGCACATCTAAGCAGTGGACACTTTTTAAATGGTTGGACAGTATATTTGGTAACCTAAAAACTAGTATATTACAAAGTATCCTTACAATAATTGGTATTATTCTTTTAATTGTATTAATATTTTTTTATTCTAAAGGAAGCAATTGCAAAATGTTTAACCTCATCTACACCCACAATGTCACTAATAAAAGTATCTGATAATAAACTTAAGGTAAATAAAAATTCAATCACTGTGAAAGATAAATACTATGAAGCTAAAGCATATTTTATCAAGTTAAAAAAATAAAATATAATTGTGTGTATTACCTGACACTAATAGTGTCAAATGGGGGAGAACTGTTAAGAAAAATATTATGTCTTATAATTATTCTTCACAAAATGTATATTAACTTTCAGTTTGACAGATGAATCAAATAACATGTTTAGAATATGTTTATGTTAAAATCAAAAGGTAAAACAGATGCATGATTATGCAAAGTATAGTTTAACATAAATTGTAACTTTATATTACAAGTGCCTTACACCTGCATTCGCTTTATTAGCCAATTATAGTGTACAGACAGAAAATTAAAGGCAAAGTAAGTGCTAAAGGAGATAAGCAATGTTATGGTGTTATAATATATTTAAAGAATCTGGTTTCAAAATGTTACTAGAGTATGCTCTGGCCTTCTCAGGCTTGGGGATAAATCACTGCAAGAATGTATATAAGATATTATGTACTGGACATTCACAAGGGCATAAAATATTTTAAAACTGTATTATTTGTTAAAAGCTATCCATCCATCTATCCTCAACCCCTTTTCCCATTTTTGCACATGGGGTCAGGGTGTCACTTCAACAGTGGCAATCATCTTGAGCAAAGGTTTACACCATCGGGTGGCTAGCCCTGGCTCAGTAGTTCAGCCATACCACTCACACCTACAGCCAATTCAAAATGTCCAGTTCACCTACTACATGTCTTTGGAATGTGGGAGGAAACTGGAGCACCCAGAGGAAACCCATGCTACTGCAGGTAAGACATGCAGACTCTGCACAGAAGGCACCCCAGCTGAAAATTGAACTGGAGAACCTCTTGCTGTGAGGCAACAATGCTACTGCTGCACCACTGCAGCCGCTATGTAACATCAAAATTCTGCAAGCAAAAAACTGATAAAAAAGGAAAACATATAAAGTTTTCCTTATTCTGAGAGACTGATTTAAAAATCTTGGTAGGCAGTCTCCCAGTCCTGTTTATAAAATAAACCAATACTTTGCATATTCTAAAGCATTATTCTTGACTCGAAACTAAAAGGTAAAACTCTGTTATTTATTTATAAACTTTAGCAAGTGATAACAGCAGTCCTGATGTTCTGGGTGCTGTCTGTGAGCCAGCTGGCAATCCAGAGAGTTATGTAGGAGTTTGTCCCCAGTTTGATGAGTTTGTCAACTATACCAGAGTGTGGTATTGTATCAATTGCCTTAGCCTGGTCCAGGTAGGTGGTATGCACAGTTTTGCCCTCACCAGTTGCCTTGCTAACCTTCTCAATGAAGTGCACCAGGTTTAGTAGGCATGAACCTCCCTTGACATAGCCAAACTGGATTGGATCCAATATTTTAAAGTTTCCTGTGTTTTGTTGATCATTTCTATGATAACTTGTGCCATGACTTTGCATATTAGACTAATCAGACTAATAGATCTGTAGTTTCTGGGGTCGGTTGATGGTCCACACTTAAGTGGGATAGCTGTTGAATCTCAAAGGACAAAGCTTGTTTTGAGGCTATAATTTAAAAATGACTCAAGTCATCCTAATTGATCATGTCTCCAGGTATATAGCAGGCATCCTGGTATATTGTCAGGGCTCACTTAGGCTGTGTTTTTGGCCTTAATGAGTGCTGCCAGGACTTGCTACATGTTAATAGTTGGGGGATGTTATGCTAGTAGGTTTTTCATGGAGGGAGGCAGGAGAGAGTGGGGGGTTACTTTCAAGCTGAAAATCTCAGCCAGGAAATTTGCTATGTCAGTCTGGTCACTAATGGTGGTACCAATTGCTACCAGTTTGACACACAGGTGTGTGCTGCCTTTGAGGTTATGGACATAGTTGTAGAAGGTCTTGTGGTTGTCTATAGCTTGTGAGGATATCTTGAACTTGTAATTGGCCTTGTTTACTAAATTAGTTCTCTTAATTTCCTGTTTAGTTTAATTAGAGAGCTCCTATCATGGGAGTTGCTTTTCCTGATTTTAGCCATTTTTTCCTTCTGTTATATATCATACTACAGTCAGAATTCCACCAATGTAGTTTGTTTTTAGAGTTTGTTTTGGTCTTATTAAGTAACTACAACAGCATCTATACAGCCATTTACATTGTTGTACCGGGTCTCTCTGAACAATTCTGCATAAGTTGTTGTGAACTCAGGATTAGAAGGGCATTGAATTTTGATAAACGGATTCCGGCATGTAGCTCGCAAGACATTTCCCTGCGAGCTACATCGCCAAAACCAAACGGCTGCATCAGCACTTTGCTGTAGTGCAAATTGGCTGAAAAGCATAGCCGCTGCAGCTGTAATCTATGAATGGGCAGCTACAGCCGTATGGGATGTGTAACGCATTCCTTCTTCTCATTCAAGGAATGCATTTATTTAATTATTTATTTATTTTGTTGTCAGTCTTGCTTGAGAGTTTCATTATAGATACCCAATCATTCTGGGCCTATAGGTCTACTGGGTGAAGGGCACTCCCAGGCTGGACAAGAGCTCAATGGCCCCATTTGGAGTGCCCCTTAGTGGATCTTTTGAGCACATTATTACAGTCCCTGAGGGGAAGACTGCATCCACGTGCCAGATTCTCCTCTGATTATTGGTGCTAAATACCCTGACTGAACAGAATTAGCTGACCTGGTGTCCACCAACTACCACCTAGTTCTCCTGCTGACAAGCCAACCTGCTTCCCTCCCAGCAGAATGGGTGAGCTGACAGTGCCACTCACTCCCCTCCTACATGACCAGCTCCTACAGGTATCCAAGGCCACTAATCAAACTCAGGTTGCCTGTGACATAGTCTGGTCTTTATCCTTCACAGACCTGGATAAATATGTAGTAGACTCTTGCGACACCTTATCAAATTGCAAGTAATAGCAAAACACTTACACAAAATCTGATATGATAAGAAAACTACATATTTGCTTGCTCATTGGACATTCACAACCGCCTTATCAAATTGCAAGTAATAGCAAAACACTTACACAAAACCTGATATGATAAGAAAAGAGTGACTACATATTTGTTTTCTCATTGGATATTCACAACCTGTGGCAAACATCCTTTATTAAAATCCAAAGAATATCTGTAATGGAATAAATGTATATCAGTAACATCAAACCAACATGGGTTGTTGCTTTGTGATGGAGAAATGTTGTAATACCAATAATCACTGTGTACATTTTTAAAGGCAGCCATGGATTTTCTGGATAGATTATTTGATTCTGTCCAAATGTGGACTATATTAATTCACCTCAAGCAGAAGGGAATTCCATTGTGATTAAGCATCAGAAAGTCTGAGTACACCAAAGGACAACTTTTGTAAGTATCACTTGATAGCATATGGGAAGAACCTCCTCACAAAAAAAAAAAAAAAAAAACATTGTTAGTGCACTAATATGGTTCCTTGCTAAATCTAAATTCATTAATGGTTATTTAAAGCTTACTAATTTCTGTAAAGAAAATTAAGAAAATTCTAAATTTATTATCTGAGAGGATGAACAAAAGTTTTCTGAGATGCCTCTGTATCCACTTATTGTTATGGCATTTTTTAAGGACATTAAGATGTTTATGTGCAGTATGTATGTCAAAGTAACCATGGTTACAAAGATACGTACAATGTCTATTACAGCAGTGATTACAACTGGGTATGGTTTATGTCAGTACTGATGACGGGCAACACTTACTATGATGTCTGAATAAAGGTTTATGTTATTTAATGTGTTGTTTGAAAATTGATCATAATCTGTAAAATATGAAGATGTGTTTTGTTCTATCAAATTTGTGTGTCAAACACATATAAATGACAAAATATAATGGTATTCTGACATTTGAAAGTATCTATATATATTATTATTTTTTATTCCATTATTTATTAAGTTACAATAAAGTTGCTTAGGGTATAGGGAAGATGTTTTAGATGAAGCTTCCTGCTCAGGAAATATACAGCTGAAGTTAGCAATAAACACAGCTGGATAATGGTCAAATGAGGCCCTAGGCAGGATAGTGTCTGCCCCCACCCCACCCCCCCCAGCAGCCATACTTAAGCCTCATAACTTGACTATTTAAAAACTGTCCAAATGTGTCATTTGCATACTATTTTGTTCTTTACTTTTACAATGATACAAAAATCTGAATTTAATTTAAAACTTTTACTTGGAAATCTACAGCTGAAATACTAACAGCCATTTGATAAACAAAACAAACATTGAAAGCAAACTTAGCATGAGCAAATGAAAGCCTCTCTTCCCTTGAAACTCACATTTATTTAAAATACATCTAGTAACCCATTAAACTACAAGAGACCTGCCGGGATTCATGGTCAAACAGCACAACACTCATTAGCAGCTATGTGAAGATTGCAGGAATTTAATACACAAATGTGTAACATTTGTAAACAGCTTGGGACACTGTTTGCAATTATCCCATTTCAGGGGCAACCCAGGAGCACTGTCTCATGCAGTGACTTGGCCAAAATCACAGTAGACAAATGAAGTATAAGGGAATCAAACCCTGCACTAGAGAAGTAGCTCGTGAACACCCCATATCATTACTCTTCTGCACCAAGTTCCAAACAGACTCCTGTAACATCTGATGGTCGAACTTTTGGAATTTCGATAATGTAATATGAACCCGCAGGAACCAACTGTTCACACACACACACACACGCACGCACACACACACACACACACACACACACACACACACACACACACACACACACACACACACACACATGAATTACAGCCCCTTGTATGACTGCATGTCTCAGATATTTACTTGTGATAAAACAAGCAACTACATAAATAATAACCTAAAAGTATATTTCTGCTCTCTGCTGTAAGAGCGACCCATTAGATGCCAATGACCTTTCAACCTTTTGCTCAAGAATCAGACACAAGATGAATCAGGAACAGATTTTAAATAGAGTCTTATAATTAGAAAGTTGATAGTATAGCATATTTTGTGTTAGCAACCATTTTCTGAATGGGATGAAGCCTGAAACTCTTATATTTGTCCTTAGTGACTATAGTTGACAACAACATTTTATTTGGAAGCCACAGGATTTATGAAGACCAGACCACAAATATGAGGAGGAGAAATTGTTGACAGTTGAAAACTATGCCTTTTGCACATACATGCGCACACATACACATAAACACACACACAAGTGCACACACTCACACTTTGCATGCAGATTTGGCATTATTACCATCATCAGCATTATTATTTTCTGAATGGTATGATGTCTAAAAGTCTCATTTTTGTTTTTAGTTTTTATTATCCAAAAGTTTACTTGAAAGGCACAGAATTTATGAAGCACAGTCCACAAATATAATGGTAAAAAAAACATAGCTGACAGTTGAGAACTGTGCCTTTTGTGCACACACACACACACACACACACACACACACACACACACACACACACACACACACACACACATGCACATGCACGTACAAACATGCTCACACACACACACACACACACACACACACACACACACACACACACACACACACACGCACACACGCGCACACACACACACGCACACACACGCACGCACACACATGCTCACACACACACACGCACACACACACAACTGAGTTCATTGTGCTCACTTACTGCCTGATTCAAAAGCTCTCTTGCTTTCCCGAATGTACAGCGGCTCGGCTCAAAGTTGCTGCACTGTGTCACTCTGCACCAATCACTCTGTCTCTCTCTCTCACGATGTAAGTTGCTACATATTGTGCTGCTCTCACTCTATAATTCAATCTCCACATGAATGTTCTGTTCCATAAGTACAGTCCAGATGTTGGGATTAAGTGTTGGCACTGTCTGAAGTGAACATCCTTCACTTTTTCTTAAAGCATTGGTGGAGAAATTCTATTTTAAAAGGGATTTTTTTAAGCCAAGCAGCACCCCCCCCCCCCCCCCAAGCCAGTAGCAAGCCCTTGGCAG
Source organism: Protopterus annectens (assembly GCF_019279795.1). Classification (NCBI taxonomy): domain Eukaryota; kingdom Metazoa; phylum Chordata; order Ceratodontiformes; family Protopteridae; genus Protopterus; species Protopterus annectens. The sequence continues at coordinate 434,687,194 of NC_056727.1, forward strand.
TTGTCTAGGTCACCTTGTGCCAGATTTGGCTCTGCCACTAAATACTTCCTTACCATGTTGAAAATCTGTAACATCATTCAGTAACTTTCCTGCTAGTTTGTTGTTCATACTTGAAAACAAGCAGGTTTTGCAGACTTGGGAGTTTTGATACGGGGCTAGAGATATCTACTGTATAGAAGCTGAGAACATTGTTTGGCATTGTTGTACTGATTTGGTTTCCCAACATGCATGTAGACAGCATCTGATCAGGACAATGAATACAGGATTCAAGAGTTCTGTCACCAAAGTAATGTCTCTCCTACTGTAATTCTCATAGTGCATGTGCATTTTCTCTGTCACCAAAGTAATGTCTCTCCTACTGTAATTCTCATAGTACATGTGCATTTTCTAATTTTTTTCCATTAAGAGTGGACAAGGAATGAGTAAGAAGGAAGTCTGAACTCCCTAGTTTTGTTTTAGAGGTGTTATCATAAAACAGTTATTTAAGAACACATGTCCCTGTTTTACTAACACCCAGATTATGCAGAGACCCCAATCTACAGTTACAGAAACTACACATGTCCATAGGTTCACAGATCTAGGTATCCAGTGGGCTGTTTGTATTCTAGTCACATGATGCCACATTGAATTTCGGTACTATTTCCCTCATGTTACTTATAGAAACTGCAGCTTTTTAATAAAATTTATTTCACATGCTGGCAGTGTATGAATGCAAAGCCTTGCAATCTTCTATTCTATAAGTCAAACATTCATGTACTCAACATTTGAAATCAGATTTGTTTTTTTTAAATGCTAGAGAGTACAAGCTGTAGAAATCATGTGGAAGTTATCAGTACTGGACCATCAAAATGTTTTCAATGTCATTTTTCATTATGTCTTACTACCTGAACTTTATACATTCCACAAGACAGAAAGTGAAACAGAAACTGCGTGCAAAATATTTTATTTTGTTAAATTAGTCTGTGTATAATGCTACTAGGATTTATAATTTTATATGGTGATTTCTTGAATCCATTCCATTGCTGTGTCAGTGTTTGATGAACTTTGCCTAATGTAAATATTATGTAAAATGATTATACATACTGCACCATCAATTATTTTTTATACATATAAACTGATGATATAAGGATATACCAATTCTATACCACATTTGCAGTTTGTTTTTGTTTCCTTGTGACTCAAGTCATATTTCACAACTAAATTGGACATTATATTTAATATGATAGACAAAGCAGAGGACAGATTTAATAATATTAGTGCAAGTGAAATATGCTTTAAAAGATGCAGACAGAAAATGTTTTGCTGGACACATTCATAAGTCTGGAGTTTAAATCATGTCATCCATAAAATAATTAATCTGCTGTACAAATTAAAGCTGACAAGTTGTAAAAACACCTCACGTGATTACAAATGTTACCTACCTTTATTTAAGGCACCTTACAAATAGATATTAGTGATAAGGATATGTTAATGTCAGCTGTTGGTTGTGAATAAAGAAATATATATATATATATATATATATATATATATATATATATATATATATATATATATATATATATACTGTATACATCTTGGTAATGTGTATAATCACATGTCTTGTAGATTTGTATTCATCAAGGGAAGAAATAAGTGGTGGTGTCAATATTTACTTAAATATTCATTTAAGTGTTATTATTTGTACTTGTTGTCCCCATTCTTTTTTATCCTTATTCACCTATGGTTCTAAATCTGTCCAACCATAAAATAAGATTTCCACTAAGCCTGACAGCTACCTGCTGTGAATCTCAGGCCATTAAAATCAAATATCACCTATGCTGGCAAGTGAGTCTGGAGTAGTAGACAACGGGATTTAGAAAACAGCTATTAAAATTCTGAAATGAAAGAGCAATTCATTTTTTTCCTGTGGAAAAGCCTTATCTCTGATTTTATATCTGAATGCTACATTTTAAGAATTAAAGTTATTTAATAATAGGTAAAGTTCTTGAAACAGTAAATCCTAAAGCATATATTCACCATTTGTTGTATAATTTTAATATTCAGACAATTTCATTGAATTTAATCTTAAAATGCCGAATGTGGGATCTCCAGAATAAATATATTTAAATGGCCCCATATATGTTTCATTAGTACATTTCTTGCCATATATGCCTTCTGGGTGAGGTTTTATCTTATTGCTGATATTTCATCTTACTTTTATTTTTGTATATTTTATAAAGAAGAAAGATGTACACATTAAGAAAACATCTCCAGCAGTGGTGTGGGAATCTGGGTACTTCAGCAGTGTGTATTTAGGTAATATGTAGTTATAGGCGCTGTTCTCCAGTAACAATAAAGGTTTTCCTCTTAATAAAATATGGAAACTCAGTTTCGATAAACTCAAAGTCCAAGCCCAACAGACTACTAGGTAAAACGTTTCAAGACACCAATTTATTTAACAAAAAAACAGATTAAGCGCTTTCATCTCCCATATGGAGACTTCATCAGAATCTGTTACACATACAAATCTTCAGTTTAAATACATCTAAGTAAAACACACTTAATTAATCTTGACTTCTAATAGGCTGGCCATTAATTGACACTAATTGACATTGAGGTAATGCTGAACCAAACCTTTGGTAATTTACACTTGAATATAATACAAAGTTGTAAAGGTTCATAAGAATTCATGATCTTAACATTTCATAATTTTGTTTACAACTTATATAAATGTTGTAAAAAATAAATATAAGTAAAATCATCAAAGAAATTGTGACAGGAAATACTCATTTCTTATTAACACATTAATTTGGTGTATAAATACCAATAAACATATAAAAAAAATATAAAAATGTATATAAAATGTATATAATATATATATATATATATATATATATATATATATATATATAGTATAAAAATATTGTATGTTAAAACCACATTTGTTCTTGTACCTTAAATAATGTTGAACAACTATATTTTAAGGTAAACCCTTAATAAAATAAAATATATTGTATGTACATGCTCCATAAGGACTGAATCTGAATATTTTATTTATTTATTTATTTACATAAGTTACAACAGTTAACCATCTATCGATGTCTCTTTGGGTCATCAGCGAGAATCTTAAGGGCTGGGTTGATGGATATGTGGTCATTCAATCCATAATTTCCACATGCATCCAACCTTAACTGCCAAACCATCTCCCTAAATTCCAGTTTGGTTTCCCAATCCCCCCTCTCTCTTGCTTCACCACCTCTTCCAATATCCAAAATTTAAAATCTGCATCTCTACGTATCTGGGTGTGTCTAAATAAGGCATTGTTGTCGTTCATTTTGATAATATCTCTATTGTGTTCGTATATACGTGCCCTTAAATTACATTCAGTTTTCCCTATGTAGTATTTCAGACATTTCTTACAGTAACACAGGTATACCACCCCTTTTGTGTAACCACTATAGTATTTACTACCTATCAATTTCAAATTTATATTTGGTAGTTCCAATTCTTTAGTATCTGCCATAAAAACACATTGTGCACACCTACCACATCTAAAAGTACCATATTTACTACTTGCTCCACTTGGAATGTTTTTCTTTTTCTCAAATATATTTTTCAAATTTCTGTTCTTCCTAAAAGCATATCTAAGTGGTAATTGGAAAACATCTGTCTTATTTGGCATTTTACTAAACATTCCCCATGCATCGTTGATGCATTTTTTAATCCATCTGACATCATTAAAGTGTGTCAAAACCAAAAAAGGAAGTCTCTCTTCCTCATTTTTTCTGGTGCTAAACATATTTTCTACCCCAATCGTACCTGTATTTGTAAGTAGGGGTTTGTATAGTGTATCCAATCTATCTATTACAACGTTTTTGTTAGATTCAATCATGTGGTCAGGATATCCCCTTTCCTTGAACATATTGTGTAGTATTTCCATTTCTTCCATCAGTTCTGTTTTGTCAGAAGTCATTCTAGCTACTCTAATCATTTGTCCTTTTATTATATTCATTTTTGAGTGGTAGGGGTGGTCACTTAAAATGTAAAAAAGAATTCGAGTAACATTCCTTCCGAAAAATTCTGGATTTGAATTTTTTATTCATTCTATCTTTTGTCAATTTAACATCCAAATAATGTATTTCTTCTGAGTCTGAATCGTAAGTAAACTCGAGAAATTCCGTACTCTGATTGATGTGTGTAATAAATTTATTAATTTCATCTTCGAGTCTGTCCCACAAAATAAATATATCGTCCAGGAATCTATAATAGCCTACAATATGTTTGTAAAAAGTAGAACTAAAGACAAAATGTTTTTCCCAGAATAACATTGTAATGTTTGCGTAAATGGGGGCACAGGCAGATCCCATGGCAACCCCATCTGTTTGGTGGTATAAATCTCCTTGAAAATAAATGTAGTTATACTTCAAAACAAGTTCCATGCTTTCCATAACTAGCTTAAAATCATCAGGTGTAAGAATTTTCGTCTCCACTATCATATTTTCAAACCATTCCAACCCAGTTTGGTGTGGAATGACCGAAAATAAATCTCTCACATCAATTGTCAAAAAAACAATACCATCCCTGTACTGGGTGCCACCTATTTTAGATAAGAAATCCCATGAATCTATTAAAATGTGTGGAAATTTCTTATAAAATTCTTTTAGTTTGACGTCCACAAAAATTGCAAGCGGTTGTGTTTTTGAGCCTTGTGAGGACACAATTGGTCTTAAAGGTGGACTTTCTTTGTCCTTGTGCACCTTAGGTATACCAAATATTGCTGGAATAACTGGTTTTGTTACTCTTAGAAAGTTGTATAATTCATTGTCTATTAAACCTTGTAGTAAATTGTCTTCTAAAATAATGTCTATTTTTCTGTAAGAAATATTCACTTCATTCCTAGATACTAGGCTGTACCTACTATCGTTGTCCAGTATATCACATATTCTCTTAGTATAATCCCATGTGTCCATCAGCACTACCCCTCCACCTTTATCAGGTTTCATTATCCGCAAATTAACATTGTCACTTAATTGTTGTAGAGTACAAATTTCATTCTTAGTCAAATTGTGTCCTATGGGTGAATGTTTATTATATCCATCCCTTATTGTACCCATGACACATCTTTCAAAATTCAATATGTCTTGGTGTATTGGGGGGTTAAAAGTAGTGGCTTTCTTGAGATTAGTTTTTTTGTGTTTAGTATTCCTTTCTTTGAACATGTGAAATAAATTCAACTTCCTAGTAAATAGCCTGATATCTAATAGGATTTCATCAATCCCAGTTTTTTTAACTGGGACAAATGTAAAACCTTTTGTAAACAAATTGAAGTGTTCTTGTTTTACCTCAACATCTGTGTAGTTATAAATAAAAAAAATTGTCTTTAGATAAAATAACTACGTTAGACCCAACATTTCTCTCTATCTTGTTTATACAATTTTCGTTGACATTAACATATTCTAGAGACATGGTAGTACAAATATTACTATCTATTGAATCTCCCTGACCCCCCCCCCCTCCTCTGTGGTAGTACATAATAATTCCTTGTTGCTACTGCATAAGATGGTTGTTGGTCTAAATTCCTTATCCTTTTGGACCTTCTCGGTCCCTGCTCTTCTAAAGGGGTCCCATTGTTGATGGTTTGGTCTCCATACTGGTTATATGTTTGCTTGTATCCCCGATAATGGCCTTGGTGTTCACCAAACCCCATTTCTGTTCCCCTGTTGTAACCTCCTTCCTTATTTTGGAAATTCCTTCTAAAATTCCTGTTATCACAAAAGTATGCTTTCCCCTCCCTGTATTCATTCAAGTCCCTATCCAGTTTTCTTGTCTTCCTAACATGATTCTTTGAAATCACATTGTCGACATCATACATAGTTTTAAAATACATATTCTTGTATTCATCAACAGAAAATAAAAGGTCAGCATTAATTTCCTCATTCAATTTATCAATGTTGCTTTTGCATTCAAGCATAACTTCTTCGTTGTTTTTTATCATTGCTCTAAGAATGGCCAGCCCACAATCATTTAAAATATTCACAATAGTTTTAAAGAATTTAGAATCCAGTACTGTATTGTTAGGGAACTTGTTGATTCTAAGTCCCTTTGGTACTATCTTGTTATCTATACATTTCTTTAAATACCAATTATCCAATGCTAAACTTTTAAATTTTGTTAAATTCTGTATCAGAGTCTTACATTTGTCCTTGTATCCACCATTGTGGGTTCGCGTCTGCTCTTCCCTCAGTTTGAATGTTCCAAAGGAATTGTCAAGCCATTTGTAAAGATCCACACTGGGATATTCTCGTTCAACGCTCTCCCTCTGCCTGGTGGTTCCTCCATTACCTCTACAAGCGTACACTCCCTCATGATGCTCATGGTTGGACCGGAAGTGTTCGTTGTTAGTGTTCCCTGTGTTTCCTGGATCATTCTCACCTATCGGTGCATCGTGATTACGTTCCCCTGTCCCTCTAGGTGAGCTCTGCGCACAGGGAATTTCGTTTAAAGCTTCAGTCCCATTGTTACTCCCCTATGAGTAACTTTCCCGCAGGAACCAACTATTCACACACACACACACACACACACACACACACACACACACACACACACACACACACACATCCATGAATTACAGCCCCTTGTATGACTGCATGTGTCAGATATTTACTTATGATCAAACAAGCAGCTACATAAATAATAACCTAAAAGTATATTTCTGCTCTCTGCTGTAAGAGCGACCCATTAGATGCCAATGACCTTCCAACCTTTTGCTCAAGAATCAGACACAAGATGAATCAGGAACAGATTTTAAATAGAGTCTTATAATTAGAAAGTTGATAGTATAGCATATTTTGTGTTAGCAACCATTTTATGAATGGGATGAAGTCTGAAACTCTTATATTTGTCCTTAGTGACTATAGTTGACAACAACACTTTGTTTGGAAGCCACAGGATTTATGAAGACCAGACCACAAATACGAGGAGGAGAAATTGTTGACAGTTGAAAACTATGCCTTTTGCACATACACGCGCACACATGCACATAAACACACACAAGTGCGCACACTCACACTCTGCATGCAGATTTGGCATTATTACCATCATCAGCATTATTATTTTCTGAATGGTATGATGTCTAAAAGTCTCATTTTTGTTTTTAGTTTTTATTATCCAAAAGTTTACTTGAAAGGCACAGAATTTATGAAGCACAGTCCACAAATATAATGGTAAAAAAAACATAGCTGACAGTTGAGAACTGTGCCTTTTGTGCACACACACACACACACACACACACACACACACACACGCACATGCACGCACACACATGCTCACACACACACACGCACACACACACAACTGAGTTCATTGTGCTCACTTACTGCCTGATTCAAAAGCTCTCTTGCTTTCCCGAATGTACAGCGGCTCGGCTCAAAGTTGCTGCACTGTGTCACTCTGCACCAATCACTCTGTCTCTCTCTCTCACGATGTAAGTTGCTACATATTGTGCTGCTCTCACTCTATAATTCAATCTCCACATGAATGTTCTGTTCCATAAGTACAGTCCAGATGTTGGGATTAAGTGTTGGCACTGTCTGAAGTGAACAACCTTCACTTTTTCTTAAAGCATTGGTGGAGAAATTCTATTTTAAAAGGGATTTTTTTAAGCCTAGCAGCACCCCAAGCCAGTAGCAAGCCCTTGGCAGTTGTCTAAGTCACCTTGTGCCAGATTTGGCTCTGCCACTAAATACTTCCTTACCATGTTGAAAATCTGTAACATCATTCAGTAACTTTCCTGCTAGTTTGTTGTTCATACTTGAAAACGAGCAGGTTTTGCAGACTTGGGAGTTTTGATACGGGGCTAGAGATATCTACTGTATAGAAGCTGAGAACGTTGTTTGGCATTGTTGTACTGATTTGGTTTCCCAACATGCATGTAGGCAGCATCTGATCAGGACAATGAATACAGGATTCAAGAGTTCTGTCACCAAAGTAATGTCTCTCCTACTGTAATTCTCATAGTGCATGTGCATTTTCTCTGTCACCAAAGTAATGTCTCTCCTACTGTAATTCTCATAGTACATGTGCATTTTCTGATTTTTTTCCATTAAGGGTGGACAAGGAATGAGTAAGAAGGAAGTCTGAACTCCTTAGTTTTGTTTTAGAGGTGTTATCATAAAACAGTTATTTAAGAACACATGTCCCTGTTTTACTAACACCCAGATTATGCAGAGACCCCAATCTACAGTTACAGAAACTACACATGTCCATAGGTTCACAGATCTAGGTATCCAGTGGGCTGTTTGTATTCTAGTCACATGATGCCACATTGAATTTCGGTACTATTTCCCTCATGTTACTTATAGAAACTGCAGCTTTTTAATAAAATTTATTTCACATGCTGGCAATGTATGAATGCAAAGCCTTACAATCTTCTCTTCTATAAGTCAAACATTCAAGTACTCAACATTTGAAATCAGATTTGTTTTTTTTTTAAATGCTAGAGAGTACAAGCTGTAGACATCATGTGGAAGTTATCAGTACTGGACCATCAAAATGTTTTCAATGTCATTTTTCATTATGTCTTACTACCTGAACTTTATACATTCCACAAGACAGAAAGTGAAACAGAAACTACGTGCAAAATATTTTATTTTGTTAAATTAGTCTGTGTATAATGCTACTAGGATTTATAATATTATATGGTGATTTCTTGAATCCATTCCATTGCTGTGTCAGTGTTTGATGAACTTTGCCTAATGTAAATATTATGTAAAATGATTATACATACTGCACCATCAATTATTTTTTATACATATAAACTGATGATATAAGGACATTCCAATTCTATACCACATTTGCAGTTTGTTTTTGTTTCCTTGTGACTCAAGTCATATTTCACAACTAAATTGGACATTATATTTAATATGATAGACAAAGCAGAGGACAGATTTAATAATATTAGTGCAAGTGAAATATGCTTTAAAAGATGCAGACAGAAAATGTTTTGATGGACACATTCATAAGTCTGGAGTTTAAATCATGTCATCCATAAAATAATTAATCTGCTGTACAAATTAAAGCTGACAAGTTGTAAAAACACCTCACATGATTACAAATGTTACCTTCCTTTATTTAAGGCACCTTACAAATAGATATTAGTGATGAGGATATGTTAATTAATGTCAGCTGTTGGTTGTGAATAAAGAAATATATATATATATATATATATATATATATATATATATATATATATATACTGTATACATCTTGGTAATGTGTATAATCACGTTTTGTAGATTTGTATTCATCAAGGGAAGAAATAAGTGGTGGTGTCAATATTTACTTAAATATTCATTTAAGTATTATTATTTGTACTTGTTGTCCCCATTCTTTTTTATCCTTATTCACCTATGGTTCTAAATCTGTCCAACCATAAAATAAGATTTCCACTAAGCCTGACAGCTACCTGCTGTGAATCTCAGGCCATTAAAATCAAATATCACCTATGCTGCCAAGTGAGTCTGGAGTAGTAGACAACGGGATTTAGAAAACAGCTATTAAAATTCTGAAATGAAAGAGCAATTCATTTTTTTCCTGTGGAAAAGCCTTATCTCTGATTTTATTTCCGAATGCTACATTTTAAGAATTAAAGTTATTTAATAATAGGTAAAGTTCTTGAAACAGTAAATCCTTAAACATATATTCACCATTTGTTGTATAATTTTAATATTCAGACAATTTCATTGAATTTAATCTTAAAATGCCGAATGTGGGATCTCCAGAATAAATATATTTAAATGGCTGCATATATGTTTTTTTAGTACATTTCTTGCCATATATGCCTTCTGGGTGAGGTTTTATCTTATTGCTGATATTTCATCTTACTTTTATTTTTGTATATTTTATAAAGAAGAAAGATGTACACATTAAGAAAACATCTCCAGCAGTGGAGTGGGAATCTGGGTACTTCAGCAGTGTGTTATTAGGTAATATGTAGTTATAGGCGCTGTTCTCCAGTAACAATAAAGGTTTTCCTCTTAATAAAATGTGGAAACTCAGTTTCGATAAACTCAAAGTCCAAGTCCAACAGACTACTAGGTAAAACGTTTCAAGACACCAATTTATTTAACAAAAAAACAGATTAAGCGCTTTCATCTCCCATATGGAGACTTCATCAGAATCTGTTACACATACAAATCTTCAGTTTAAATACATCTAAGTAAAGCACACTTAATTAGTCTTGACTTCTAATAGGCTGGCCATTAATTGACACTAATTGACATTGAGGTAATGCTGAACCAAACCTTTGGTAATTTACACTTGAATATAATACAAAGTTGTAAAGGTTCATAAGAATTCATGATCTTAACATTTCATAATTTTGTTTACAACTTATATAAATGTTGTAAAAATTAAATATAAGTAAAATCATCAAAGAAATTGTGACAGGAAATACTCATTTCTTATTAACACATTAATTTGGTGTATAAATACCAATAAACATATAAAAAAATATAAAAATGTATATAAAATGTATATAATATATATATATATATATATATATATATATATATATATATATATATATATATATATATATATATAGTATAAAAATATTGTATGTTAAAACCACATTTGTTCTTGTACCTTAAATAATGTTGAACAACTATATTTTAAGGTAAACCCTTAATAAAATAAAATATATTGTATGTACATGCTCCATAAGGACTGAATCTGAATATTTTATTTATTTATTTATTTACATAAGTTACAACAGTTAACCATCTATCGATGTCTCTTTGGGTCATCAGCGAGAATCTTAAGGGCTGGGTTGATGGATATGTGGTCATTCAATCCATAATTTCCACATGCATCCAACCTTAACTGCTAAACCATCTCCCTAAATTCTAGTTTGGTTTCCCAATCCCCCCTCTCTCTTGCTTCACCACCTCTTCCAATATCCAAAATTTAAAATCTGCATCTCTACGTATCTGGGTGTGTCTAAATAAGGCATTGTTGTCATTCATTTTGATAATATCTCTATTGTGTTCGTATATACGTGCCCTTAAATTACGTTCAGTTTTCCCTATGTAGTATTTCAGACATTTCTTACAGTAACACAGGTATACCACCCCTTTTGTGTAACAACTATAGTATTTACTACCTATCAATTTCAAATTTATATTTGGTAGTTCCAATTCTTTAGTATCTGCCATAAAACACATTGTGCACACCTACCACATCTAAAAGTACCATATTTACTACTTGCTCCACTTGGAATGTTTTTCTTTTTCTCAAATATATTTTTCAAATTTCTGTTCTTCCTAAAAGCATATCTAAGTGGTAATTGGAAAACATCTGTCTTATTAGGCATTTTACTAAACATTCCCCATGCATCGTTGATGCATTTTTTAATCCATCTGACATCACTAAAGTGTGTCAAAACCAAAAAAGGAAGTCTCTCTTCCTCATTTTTTCTGGTGCTAAACATAGTTTCTACCCCAATTGTACCTGTATTTGTAAGTAGGGGGTTGTATAGTGTATCCAATCTATCTATTACAACGTTTTTGTTAGATTCAATCATGTGGTCAGGATATCCCCTTTCCTTGAACATATTGTGTAGTATTTCCATTTCTTCCATCAGTTCTGTTTTGTCAGAAGTCATTCTAGCTACTCTAATCATTTGTCCTTTTATTATATTTATTTTTGAGTGGTAGGGGTGGTCACTCTTAAAATGTAAAAAAGAATTCGAGTAACATTCCTTCCGAAAAATTCTGGATTTGAATTTTTTATTCATTCTATCTTTTGTCAATTTAACATCCAAATAATGTATTTCTTCTGAGTCTGAATCGTAAGTAAACTCGAGAAATTCCGTACTGTGATTGATGTGTGTAATAAATTTATTAATTTCATCTTCGGGTCTGTCCCACAAAATAAATATATCGTCCAGGAATCTATAATAGCCTACAATATGTTTGTAAAAAGTAGAACTAAAGACAAAATGTTTTTCCCAGAATAACATTGTAATGTTTGCGTAAATGGGGGCACAGGCAGATCCCATGGCAACCCCATCTGTTTGGTGGTATAAATCTCCTTGAAAATAAATGTAGTTATACTTCAAAACAAGTTCCATGCTTTCCATAACTAGCTTAAAATCATCAGGTGTAAGAATTTTCATCTCCACTATCATATTTTCAAACCATTCCAACCCAATTTGGTGTGGAATGACCGAAAATAAATCTCTCACATCAATTGTCAAAAAAACAATACCATCCCTGTACTGGGTGCCACCTATTTTAGATAAGAAATCCCATGAATCTATTAAAATGTGTGGAAATTTCTTATAAAATTCTTTTAGTTTGACGTCCACAAAAATTGCAAGCGGTTGTGTTTTTGAGCCTTGTGAGGACACAATTGGTCTTAAAGGTGGACTTTCTTTGTCCTTGTGCACCTTAGGTATACCAAATATTGCTGGAATAACTGGTTTTGTTACTCTTAGAAAGTTGTATAATTCATTGTCTATTAAACCTTGTAGTAAATTGTCTTCTAAAATAATGTCTATTTTTCTGTAAGAAATATTCACTTCATTCCTAGATACTAGGCTGTACCTACTATCTTTGTCCAGTATATCACATATTCTCTTAGTATAATCCCATGTGTCCATCAGCACTACCCCTCCACCTTTATCAGGTTTCATTATCCGCAAATTAACATTGTCACTTAATTGTTGTAGAGTACAAATTTCATTCTTAGTCAAATTGTGTCCTATGGGTGAATGTTTATTATATCCATCCCTTATTGTACCCATGACACATCTTTCAAAATTCAATATGTCTTGGTGTATTGGGGGGTTAAAAGTACTGGCTTTCTTGAGATTAGTTTTTTTGTGTTTAGTATTCCTTTCTTTGAACATGTGAAATAAATTCAACTTCCTAGTAAATAGCCTGATATCTAATAGGATTTCATCAATCCCAGTTTTTTTAACTGGGACAAATGTAAAACCTTTTGTAAACAAATTGAAGTGTTCTTGTTTTACCTCAACATCTGTGTAGTTATAAATAAAAAAAAAATTGTCTTTAGATAAAATAACTACGTTAGACCCAACATTTCTCTCTATCTTGTTTATACAATTTTCGTTGACATTAACATATTCTAGAGACGTGGTAGTACAAATATTACTATCTATTGAATCTCCCTGACACCCCCCCCTCCTCTGTGGTGGTACATAATAATTCCTCGTTGCTACTGCATAAGATGGTTGTTGGTCTAAATTCCTTATCCTTTTGGACCTTCTCGGTCCCTGCTCTTCTAAAGGGGTCCCATTGTTGATGGTTTGGTCTCCATACTGGTTATATGTTTGTTTGTATCCCCGATAATGGCCTTGGTGTTCACCAAACCCCATTTCTGTTCCCCTGTTGTAACCTCCTTCCTTATTTTGGAAATTCCTTCTAAAATTCCTGTTATCACAAAAGTATGCTTTCCCCTCCCTGTATTCATTCAAGTCCCTATCCAGTTTTCTTGTCTTCCTAACATGAATCTTTGAAATCACATTGTCGACATCATACATAGTTTTAAAATACATATTCTTGTATTCATCAACAGAAAATAAAAGGTCAGCATTAATTTCCTCATTCAATTTATCAATGTTGCTTTTACATTCAAGCATAACTTCTTCGTTGTTTTTTATCATTGCTCTAAGAATGGCCAGCCCACAATCATTTAAAATATTCACAATAGTTTTAAAGAATTTAGAATCCAGTACTGTATTGTTAGGGAACTTGTTGATTCTAAGTCCCTTTGGTACTATCTTGTTATCTATACATTTCTTTAAATACCAATTATCCAATGCTAAACTTTTAAATTTTGTTAAATGCTGTATCAGAGTCTTACATTTGTCCTTGTATCCACCATTGTGGGTTCACGTCTGCTCTTCCCTCAGTTTGAATGTTCCAAAGGAATTGTCAAGCCATTTGTAAAGATCCACACTGGGATATTCTCGTTCAACGCTCTCCCTCTGCCTGGTGGTTCCTCCATTACCTCTACAAGCGTACACTCCCTCACGACGCTCATGGTTGGACCGGATGTGTTCGTTGTTAGTGTTCCCTGTGTTTCCTGGATCATTCTCACCTATCGGTGCATCGTGATTACGTTCCCCTGTCCCTCTAGGTGAGCTCTGCGCACAGGGAATTTCGTTTAAAGCTTCAGTCCCATTGTTACTCCCCTGTGAGTAACTTTCCCGCAGGAACCAACTATTCACACACACACACACACACACACACACACACACACACACACACACACACACACACACACACACACACACACACACACACACACACATCCATGAATTACAGCCCCTTGTATGACTGCATGTGTCAGATATTTACTTGTGATCAAACAAGCAGCTACATAAATAATAACCTAAAAGTATATTTCTGCTCTCTGCTGTAAGAGCGACCCATTAGATGCCAATGACCTTCCAACCTTTTGCTCAAGAATCAGACACAAGATGAATCAGGAACAGATTTTAAATAGAGTCTTATAATTAGAAAGTTGATAGTATAGCATATTTTGTGTTAGCAACCATTTTATGAATGGGATGAAGTCTGAAACTCTTATATTTGTCCTTAGTGACTATAGTTGACAACAACACTTTATTTGGAAGCCACAGGATTTATGAAGACCAGACCACAAACACGAGGAGGAGAAATTGTTGACAGTTGAAAACTATGCCTTTTGCACATACACGCGCACACATACACATAAACACACAAAAATGCGCACACTCACACTCTGCATGCAGATTTGGCATTATTACCATCATCAGCATTATTATTTTCTGAATGGTATAATGTCTAAAAGTCTCATTTTTGTTTTTAGTTTTTATTATCCAAAAGTTTACTTGAAAGGCACAGAATTTATGAAGCACAGTCCACAAATATAATGGTAAAAAAAACATAGCTGACAGTTGAGAACTGTGCCTTTTGTGCGCACACACACACACACCCACACACACACATACACACGCGCACACGCACACACACACACACACACACACACACACACACACACACACACACGCACACACGCACACGCACACGCACGCACACACATGCTCACACACACACACGCACACACACACAACTGAGTTCATTGTGCTCACTTACTGCCTGATTCAAAAGCTCTCTTGCTTTCCCGAATGTACAGCGGCTCGGCTCAAAGTTGCTGCACTGTGTCACTCTGCACCAATCACTCTGTCTCTCTCTCTCACGATGTAAGTTGCTACATATTGTGCTGCTCTCACTCTATAATTCAATCTCCACATGAATGTTCTGTTCCATAAGTACAGTCCAGATGTTGGGATTAAGTGTTGGCACTGTCTGAAGTGAACATCCTTCACTTTTTCTTAAAGCATTGGTGGAGAAATTCTATTTTAAAAGGGATTTTTTTAAGCCTAGCAGCACTCCCCCGCCCCCCCAAGCCAGTAGCAAGCCCTTGGCAGTTGTCTAGGTCACCTTGTGCCAGATTTGGCTCTGCCACTAAATACTTCCTTACCATGTTGAAAATCTGTAACATCATTCAGTAACTTTCCTGCTAGTTTGTTGTTCATACTTGAAAACGAGCAGGTTTTGCAGACTTGGGAGTTTTGATACGGGGCTAGAGATATCTACTCTATAGAAGCTGAGAACATTGTTTGGCATTGTTGTACTGGTTTGGTTTCCCAACATGCATGTAGGCAGCATCTGATCAGGACAATGAATACAGGATTCAAGAGTTCTGTCACCAAAGTAATGTCTCTCCTACTGTAATTCTCATAGTGCATGTGCATTTTCTCTGTCACCAAAGTAATGTCTCTCCTACTGTAATTCTCATAGTACATGTGCATTTTCTGATTTTTTTCCATTAAGGGTGGACAAGGAATGAGTAAGAAGGAAGTCTGAACTCCCTAGTTTTGTTTTAGAGGTGTTATAAAACAGTTATTTAAGAACACATGTCCCTGTTTTACTAACACCCGGATTATGCCGAGACCCCAATCTACAGTTACAGAAACTACACATGTCCATAGGCTCACAGATCTAGGTATCCAGTGGGCTGTTTGTAGTCTAGTCACATGATGCCACATTGAATTTCGGTACTATTTCCCTCATGTTACTTATAGAAACTGTAGCTTTTTAATAAAATTTATTTCACATGCTGGCAATGTATGAATGCAAAGCCTTACAATCTTCTATTGTATAAGTCAAACATTCATGTACTCAACATTTGAAATCAGATTTGTTTTTTTTAAAATGCTAGAGAGTACAAGCTGTAGAAATCACGTGGAAGTTTTATCAGTACTGGACCATCAAAATGTTTTCAATGTCATTTTTCATTATGTCTTACTACCTGAACTTTATACATTCCACAAGACAGAAAGTGAAACAGAAACTACATGCAAAATATTTAATTTTGTTAAATTAGTCTGTGTATAATGCTACTAGGATTTATAATTTTATATGCTGATTTCTTGAATCCATTCCATTGCTGTGTCAGTGTTTGATGAACTTTGCCTAATGTAAATATGATGTAAAATGATTATACATACTGCACCATCAATTATTTTTTATACATATAAACTGATGATATAAGGATATACCAATTCTATACCACATTTGCAGTTTGTTTTTGTTTCCTTGTGACTCAAGTCATATTTCACAACTAAATTGGACATTATATTTAATATAATAGACAAAGCAGAGGTCAGATTTAATAATATTAGTGCAAGTGAAATATGCTTTAAAAGATGCAGACAGAAAATGTTTTGCTGGACACATTCATAAGTCTGGAGTTTAAATCATGTCATCCATAAAAGAATTAATCTGCTGTACAAATTAAAGCTGACAAGTTGTAAAAACACCTCACATGATTACAAATGTTACCTTCCTTTATTTAAGGCACCTTACAAATAGATATTAGTGATAAGGATATGTTAATGTCAGCTGTTGGTTGTGAATAAAGAAATATATATATATATATATATATATATATATATATATATATATACTGTATACATCTTGGTAATGTGTATAATCACGTTTTGTAGATTTGTATTCATCAAGGGAAGAAATAAGTGGTGGTGTCAATATTTACTTAAATATTCATTTAAGTGTTATTATTTGTACTTGTTGTCCCCATTCTTTTTTATCCTTATTCACCTATGGTTCTAAATCTGTCCAACCATAAAATAAGATTTCCACTAAGCCTGACAGCTACCTGCTGTGAATCCCAGGCCATTAAAATCAAATATCACCTATGCTGGCAAGTGAGTCTGGAGTAGTAGACAATGGGATTTAGAAAACAGCTATTACAATTCTGAAATGAAAGAGCAATTCATTTTTTTTTTCTGTGGAAAAGCTTTATACACTGATTTTATATCTGAATGCTACATTTTAAGAATTAAAGTTATTTAATAATAGGTAAAGTTCTTGAAACAGTAAATCCTTAAGCATATATTCACCATTTGTTGTATAATTTTAATATTCAGACAATTTCATTGAATTTAATCTTAAAATGCCGAATGTGGGATCTCCAGAATAAATATATTTAAATGGCCCCATATATGTTTCATTAGTACATTTCTTGCCATATATGCCTTCTGGGTGAGGTTTTATCTTATTGCTGATATTTCATCTTACTTTTATTTTTGTATATTTTATAAAGAAGAAAGATGTACACATTAAGAAAACATCTCCAGCAGTGGTGTGGGAATCTGGGTACTTCAGCAGTGTGTTATTAGGTAATATGTGCTTGAAGGACATATGAGGAATCTCAGCAGACCTTAAGCTTATTATGGAAAAAGAAGTGTGGCAGAATTCAAGAGGTGAAGGGAGCATGAGAGTCTTCAATGAGAAACATTACATTGCAGATTATTACCTTAGCATATTACTGCAGAAAATGTTAGGTGTTAAGGCAAATCATGTGTGACTCATACAGGATACAAGTAGAACAGAAAAAAACAAGGATCATTCAAAATCAGTACACAAAGGCTTTCAAAATATATGCATGCAAGCAAAATATATATGTTCAGTAAGATTTAATATATTCATTTGATTTGTTGCCTTTTGATTCCTGAGTATTTGCAGTTAGCAAACTGCTGAAGGAATCTTAAGAGATATACTGTGGTCTCCAGGTTCCTTTACTGCCAGGTCACCATAGTAGAGTAGCTTGCTAGTGGGCATGAGAAGGCGAAAATGGAAGAAAAAACAGTAAATGCAGAATATGTATAAAATACTGTCCACCTCTGTGTTAGCTAAATGAAATGTGCATTTCTTCATGGGAAATACAGTCCTGTAACAAAAATGAAATATTACAACAAAGTAAAGGCCATGCCAAATTCAAAGCTAAAGCCATTTTGGTAGAAGTCAAATATAAACATGTTATATGATAAAAGAAAAAAAAATGTCCACAAAAATAAATGTAACTCTCATGATGCAAAAATGCTAAATTTAGCAGGGAACTCTAGACCCCAATAAGGTCAACAATAGCCAAATATGAGGTTAAAATTTCTTCCCAGGCAAAGGACATCCACAAAGCATATGTTAGAAACCTTAGAAACAATACCCAGCACAATGCATAACTACTAGTAAGTGATATCACACACTCAGACCCAGAGGCCATAGCAAATCTAAAAGGGGATACATTTATTTCAAAATTTACCACCTCCCTCAATTCCCAGATCTCATTCATGCATCAACACCCCCCAATCTCCCATCAACAAACCAGTAAGGCAGTATCCAAGGCCAAGAACACAGCATCTATGGGTATGGATAACATACTGGACTGTTAACTGGTCAGCCTGAAACAGGACCTGTCAGCCCCCTACATAGGCATTCTTTGTCAGCCTCCAAACAGGCTTTGTGACAGATGAATGGAGGGCAGCAACTGGTATCCCCCTTGCACAAAGGTACGGCATCAATTGACATAATTAATTACAGACCCATACATCTGGCTAGCCTCATTTATGAGGCAATGCAAAGTATCATTACTGAATTAATAAATAAGGGCATAGATAACCAACCATCCTCATCTGGAAGGTTATGAAAAGGATAATTATGTAATTAACAAATAAGGACACAGATAGCCTACAAACTCTTGACTCAAACCAGTTTGGATCTGTTAAGGGCAAATCCTGCCAACTTAACCTAGTTGACTTCTTTAAGCAGGTTACTGGACCATTGGATGAGGGCAAATCAGTGTACAATACATATCTAGACTTTGCAAAGGTGTTTATCATCATCCCACACTCAGAAATTATAAATAAGCTATTCCAGCAAAATGTTAATCCCCATGTAAATCATTGGATAGCAAATTATCTCACAAATAGACCCCAATAAATTAGGATGGGCTGCTCTACCTCTTCCGAAAGACCTGTCACTAATGGTGTACCCCAGGGATCAATCCTTGGGCCACTCTTCTTTGGCATTTACTTTTCAGAGGTCAAAACTGTTGTCAAGGGTCTATGGCTGACAAAGATTGCAGAGACTGTAAACTTGGTGCCATCATAAGCTCCCCAAAGGACACCATGATCCTCCAATAGGGCCTTTCCCAAACCAATAGCTAGTGTCAAAACCATGAACTAAAACTAAATGCCAAGAATTGTATAATAGTATCCTTCAGGAAGCAAGAAGTCCCTTGTAACTATGACATAGGATCATCATCATCATAGGATCATAGGAGGTTACTAGGCTATTGGCCCGAGGCCCTTAGAAAGCCTAGGCAAGAGTTTAGCCCACCCAAAGCCTCTGTCCAGCACAGACACCAGCAGAATCCGAGGGGTGTAGTTTCTGTTTCCCATCCAGTTATCCAGGTTGCACTTAAAAAGGGATAATGAGGTACTATGCTTGACATGGAGAGGGTGTCTATTCCACAAATGTTTAGTATGTCAGTGTGAAGACTTTATGACAGATATGTAGTAGAAAGGTCATCAACAGTCACATCTAATCAATTAATACTGATACATATTCACCAGTTCGAAATAAGCAAAATGCCCTTAGAATGCTTTTGCAGGCATTACTCTCTATATGCCCAGTGTGGGGGCTGCATCCTCCACAACCTATTTTGAACTCCAAAGCTTCCGATACCTTGGAAAACAAAGAATTGCCCAAAACACCACAGTCTCATTTTTATAAACATCACAAATCACAAAGCAGCAATCATGCTTTATAATCCCTTGTGACTAATATCTCAAACTTCGGCCTGGCACCCTTTTCAGTAAAAAAAAAAATTATATTTGTTGTAACAACCAAATGCATGTTTAGCTGAATATCCATCACAGATCCATGTAACACAATGCATGCTTCCTCCTAGACTGTATATTAAAGTAGGTGTAGAAAATGAGGTAGATAGCTTTAAATGCCAATGAGCGAGCTACAGGATGACGTGTCCAATAATGCACAAGCTAGCTGCAAGAAGCTGCATGTCATATGATGTACCTGCTTTCTACTGTGTTCAGTCTAACTAAAGAACATATTAAAACTAGGCCACATCCATGCTGCCTCTGTTTTATTTACCTGCCAACTGGACAACACAGATGCATTAAACAGACACCTCTAACACCATCTAACTGATACTCTTAAATGTACTCCTCTGCAGGCTGACCTTCCACTCTACTCCATTCCCACAAAAAATTCTAAGTGAGTAGTTCTCAAAAACAGGAGTACTTACTTTCTGACCAAATGAATCTGTTTTGTTTATCTGAAGGCAAGATTAAGAGCTGTGTCCAGCATCTCCTACTAAAGGAGGTGTGTTACATATCCATTCCAATCCTGGCTGATTTCTTAATCATTTATTTCTTGGATCTGAACCATCAGATCAAGTCTAAAAATCAGCTAACATCAATTTAAGATTCATTTTCATTAACGCTAATTAACCGATGGCTTGTGTTGATCTCTTATCAAACTGGTGTGCTGTACTGGCTATAACCACAATTAGATGAAAAATCATGCCTTTCAAGCAATGAAATATCCCCACATAATTCCAACTACAGAAAGGCCAGAAACCACAATGGTGCCACTAGGTCAAAAACTCTTTTTTTTCTTAAGAATCTTTTCTACAGTTCCCTCCCATACAGATGCTCAAACAGCCCATTCGTTCTCACAGGGGTGAAAGCCATACACTTTGGGTGACAAACCAGCAGCTGGAGTGCTGCTGAAATTCAAGGAGGAAATGTTGACTCTTTCCCCCCAATGTAATTGTTGTCCCAGCACATGCCCACAGGCATTCAAGGGAGGCAGAGAATGGGCCTTAGCAAGGAGTGTCACACACTTCACCAATCTACTTAACTCTCAGATCTCCACTGCAGCAAGCATCTCCATATGATCTCCTGAAGTCAACAGGAACAGTATTTATAGAATGAACACCCTGTGCTTGTAAACCCAATCCCCCAACCTCCAACCCCACAACAGGCAAGCAGACATTGTTTTATCATCCTCTTTCTTCCACTTATCAGTTCCTCTAACGTTTAGGCAGCTAACTAAATCGGTAACACCTGCATTATATGCAGGGCTTTATCCTCTATGCTACATTGCTGACTACCAACTCTTTTTTGAAGCAAGCATTAGACTATCCTTTGGTGAAAAATAAATAATGCAAAAAAAAGACAGGAACATTTCAAGAGTTGGGTAACTCATGGGTAACTCACAGGTGAAGTCAAACAACTAAAATTGGCAAGCATTCATATTCCTCAAAGTCAGCTTTAAAATTAAATTACTTGACTTGGCACTAGCAAAGCTGAAACTATTATTTTTGCTGATTATGATACACAATGGGTGGCTCATTCATGTATTTAATCCCATTCTTCAGTCTTTTCCCATTGTCTTGAGAGAGATTTCAGTTAATATTTTTGACAAATTAGACAATAAGCAGGAGAAGTCTCCTACAATGGAAAGCTTGTTCTGCACCAGTAAATAAACAAACAAACAAATACTTTGCATCGGCAGCATGGCTGATAATCTCAATAATTTTGTGCATGCACCTGCAATATGCATTGATAACACCCTCCTGAAAACTGATCCAGTAGTTAGGGAACCAGGAACTTATATAGACAACGAGCTCTCATTATGAGAGCCATGCATCATGTATCTGCTATTGTAAGAACATTCTTTTTCAATGAACAGCTATTTACTAAAGGCATAGCGTCCATGTCCAGGGATGTGATTATTCCACGTGTTCCACACTCATCAGGCCAATCGCTGACTATAATGTCACCTTCTGTATATGTATGCCTTCCATATGACACAACTCAATTGCCCACAATGCTTTATTACTAAGAAAATCAAGGACATAAATCACAGAAAACTATACAGATCATCTCAATGCCTTGTTGCTCTTCTCAATGTCATGCAGCCTGCTAAGGATTACTATCTGCCTTGTGCACAAACCTCAGCAGACCCCATCTTCTCAGAGGTACTGCACACAAGTCCAGTGGGGGGGTTAAACAGCTGCCCAAGTGATATAAATCCCTTTTGCAACATAAATAATACACGTTGAAGGGATAGATATATATTGCAGAGTATAGCACTGCTTTGGACTCATCTTCCTTTCCACATAAAGCAAAGTACTTCTATTTCATTATTCAGATATAATCTTAATGAATGGATGGGTAACAAGTTCATCTCAGTTTAACATTCTTGTCCCTCAATGATAGTGCCAACATATGCATGTTCTGCTAAACTCTGAATTACTCATACTTAAAATATAAGGACAAAAAACTTCATGGGAATAGATGGATAGGCTTCTAAAGATCCTCAGTGATCAATAACCTATTAATTAGTCCTTCAGATGAGATGTTAAACCAATGTTCCATTTCTTTCAGTTGGTGGTAGCTCAGGTGGATGGAAAAGTTCCTATGGCACCTATCAAAAAGAATAAATGATGTTTCTCAGTATCCTGGCGATATTTCCTCTCATAGTAGAAATACCATTTTGGGTCTCCCTGAAAAGAGTCTGGTAGTCTAGTGTGGTTAACTTGCTCAACAAAGGATAAATAAAAAATAAATAATAATAAAAAGTATGTATGAACCTCATAATAGTATATTGTGACCTTCAGCTACTATAAGATATACTGAGCCAGTGATTTTTCAATGTGCTTGGTAATCCGGTAAGCTCACAAAAAAATGTCCCTTTTCAGGGGTGACCTCAAAGCACCATCTGGTTAACTGATTTCCTCAGGGTCACAAAGTAAGGAAATGGAGGAAGAACTAGTCAAGTACATTACCATTGACTACAAGAAGCAGCTCATTAATTGGTCAGACCTTTAAGCCTCTGCACTAATTGTCAGACTATCTTACTGCACTGTCCAGCAAGTCGTTCAGAACATTACACTTTTCTTGATGTACATCTATGAATGGAGATAGCCTTCACCTCTATTCTGTAAAACTCTCCTTTCCATTCATAACCAGACCACTGATACCAATAGTGCACCCTTCCCTTATTATGACCAACAGACACACATAAACTAACTGAAGCAGTTTTTGTTTTTCTTAAAAAGGTCTCTGACACTACAAATCACTTATTTATCATAACTCAGCTACACCTACTTGGTATACTCATAAAATGTTGTCACAAGACAACAAGTTATCTAAACAATAGAACCTTTATACAGTCAAATTCACAATGACAAACAAACCTCTACCCTTTATAGTAAACATTTCCAAGAACAGCCTCTACAGAAGTGCATTATCAGTAGGACTTCCTACAGGCTAGGGCCTTGAAGTCTTACTCTTTATACAGATTATTCATTCCCATCTCCAACATAAAAAAACATTGTATACTCAGATTATGTAGCCTTCGTTAGAAAAGGACCCTTACTCTCCAGCATATATTACCATGCAGACTTTCACATTTATATTTCTTTTTTTAAACATTATCACTTAAAACATTGGCATGCATATATGGGGGTCCAAGGGGAGAGATGGTAAATCAGCAAGCAAAGGAGTGTAGTGTCGTTGGAAATAAATTCATCCTCAAGTCTTCACGTGAGTACCTTCACGAGTTGGAACCTGTTTTTCAGAAAATCTCACTAAGATGACATTGATATATAGACCATATTTTATATGGCATATATCATAGACAGAAGTAGGTTAAAAAATAAAAAACATAGCTGAGTGCACAAGACCCAGGATAAAAAAGTGCCCAACTCTGGTTGGAGCACTGGTGCCAGGAATGAAAAAAATGACAGTGTAGAATCCTCAAGACACAGAAACATTCCTACAATGGGGCAAGGCCAGGCCCAGGGGGAGGATACACCCCCCCCCATTTTAGAAGGAAGTAGCAGTCCACAAAAAAAATCACAAAAACTGATAGGACAAAAAAAAGAGCCATAAATACGACAGAGTGGATGATTGAGGATAAGAAAAAAAAATATGTTTTCTTACTATTATTATGTAAGAAGCCCAGCATTTCCAAAAAGAAGATATACAAAAAGAACAAGAGATAAATTAGAGGAAAGAAAAAAATACTTAAACAAGAAAAACTGTCAGAAGCTTCAAATTAAAATTTGGGTTCATTAATACAACAGATTTATAGAAAACATTATACAGACCAATAAACCTTAGGCCATTTGGAAAAAGAAGCAACTGAGGAAGTGTGAAAATATAAAGAACAAAATCTAGAAATTTTTGAAAGGTATAAATATGAAATATGGACATGGAAAAAAAGATCTGATATGGCAAAATACTTATGCAAAGGAGAAAGCCAAATTAATTAACACAAAAAGCAGCCCAAAGCCATTTGAAGATAAATACAGGAAAGGCATCCAGACATGGAAAATTTCATAGGACGAAAAAAATAAGATCAGTAAGAGGGAACGTAGACAAAAGATTAGTGCAGTAGCTGTTCAAAAAATAGAATCTGAAGTTATGAAATTACTGCAAAGTGAAGGATTTAGTATAGAAAGTTTAACACGGGTTATATCACAGCATGATGGAGCAACGAGTCCCCCAAGTAAGAAAAAATAGGAGAAGCACCAAAGATATGTGAAGAGAAATATAAGCAAAGACATCCAGATATGGAAAAGTTTACAATACAAAAAATAAGTAGACAAAAAGGAAAAGGAAAAAAGAGGATTAGTAATGGAGAAGTTGAAGAGGTAGAATCTGAGGTTATGGATTATTTATGAAGTGAAGGATTTAGTGTGGAAGGTCTAGTTCTGATGGCATGGCAGTAGGATGGAGCAATAGATTCACAAATTAAGGAGGGACCAGTGGAGCAGGAAACATCTAGTCATTTGCCATGTGAAGATAATGTTGTACTTTTCACAGGAAACCAGTGTAGGGGTTTAGTTGGAGTGGCACAGCAAATGAAGGAACAGGAAACTGTGGCAACTGTGATGCAGTCAATGTTGTGGAGTGATAGGCCAGTGAGTTCCCATATGAAAGAACAACTGATGACAAAGGATGAAACTGAAGAGAATGTGGCACAGGAACATGTTCTGGAACTTTCAATAGTATGTCTGCAGGAAATGGAGAAAAAGAATGTGCCCTCAGAAAATGATTTAAGAGAAGACTCACTTGATTTAATAGAGATGGACAGACATATTGAGATCAATTAAAGAAATAGACTACAGAAAGTCAAAAAAGTGAAAATGTTAGCATTTTGATAAAACAAATGAACACAGTAATTAGGACTTTTCATAGAGATTCATGAGATACAATAAAAGTAAATAGGATATATTACTGTGCAGCTAAATTAATAACAGATAAAGTCTTTCCACAAAAACACAGGGCAGTAAGCGAAAGGAAGGGGAGAAATCAAATGCCATTACAGGCGTATCAAACAGAGAAAACTATAAAGCAATTAAGACAAGACATGTCACTGTTAGAAGAGCATAGAAGAGGGAACAGATCAACAAAAATACTCAGAAAGATAGATGTGATAAAAGCAAGGTGCAGTATCAGAACTGATCAAGATCTATTGTGCACTGTTGCAAATAATAAACTAAAAATATCAGCACAAGCAGAAAAACATAGAAGATATGCAGATACATATAAAGAAAAGGTACAAAATAAGCAGTTTAATAATGATCTAAAATGTTTTACAGATAATTGGGAAACAAGGCTAAAGTAATTGAAACACCACCAAAAAAAGAAGAAATTGATTTTGGAGAAATATCTATGAAGATCCTGTGGAGCATAAGAAAGATGCTAAAATGGATAGAAGAAGTAAAAGAAAAAATAAGAAGTTCAAATGTACAGGATATGAAATGGGATGGAGTAATGGACAGAGAGATTGAAACAAAGTTAAGCAAAGCTCCTAAATGGAAAACCCCAGGCCCAGATGCAGTACGTAACTTCTGGCTAAAAGTATTAACATCCTTACATGAAGATTTAGACATGAGTAAGAACTATTTGTATGTGCACCTTCAAGAGAGAACCACCTGGTTATCAACAAGAAAAACAATACTCCCACTTAAGAGTGAACCTGCAAGCTATCCTATAAATTACAGACCAATAACTTGCCTTCCAATGATGTAAAAAGTATGTACTGAAATTGATGCCTACAGAGTTTAAAGTCATTTAGAAGAAAACCCAATCATGGCAATAGAACAAAAGGGTAACAAAAGAAAATCATATGGAACAATGGATCATTTATTGTTAAATTAAGTCATAATGGAAAACTGTAAAATGGGAAAGAATCTATGTACGGCATGGATACACTACAAAAAAGAATTTGACACTATCCCACATTCATGGATAAAAAATTGCTTAAAAATGTATAAGATATATCCTACACTGATTGATTACATTATAGCAACCATGAAACAGTGGCAAACCATGTTTGCAATTATGCCATAATAAAGGACAAATTATTATTGCAGGGACAACATTTCAAAGGGGATATTCCAAGGTGACGTTTTTGTTACCACTGTTCTTTTGTCTCACCCTTAACTCATTAAGCTGTCTACTTAACAGATAAGGTGATGGCTATAATTTGGCTCACAGAAAACAAGAAAGTGTAAAGCCTTCTCATCTTCTTTTTGTGGATGATTTAAAAATGTATAGTTCATTAGATGAGGAACTGAAAACACAACTGCAAAATATCAAAACTTTTTCAGATGATATAAGAATTTCATTTGGTCTTGATAAATGTGTAAATTCAACCTTTAAAGCAGGAAAGCTGCAGCATCATGAAAACATCAGTCTGGGACAGGAATGTGATATAAAAGAACTTGAGCAAGAAGGAGTGTATAAATATCTGGGAATGGATGAAGGATCAAAAATGAAACATGAACAAATGAGAATAAAAGTTAGTAAGGAATATTTTAGAAGAGTAAAATTAGTACCGAAAACAGCGTTGACATCTAGGAAGAAAGTCCAAGCTATAAACAAATTTGCTCTTCCTGCCCTATCTTACAGTTTTTGAGTGATAGACTTGCCCCAAAAAGTGTTGGATTGGTGGGACAGGAAAAGAAGAAGGATGCTTCATGCTATCAAATGATTGTTAAATATCAGTGCATACCAAGACTATATATTTCTTGTTCTGAAGGAGGTATGGGCCCCCTCAAAATTGATTACATGTATAGATCTGCAACTGTAGGACTGCATACATATCTGCTGATCACAAAAGACTCAAATGTAATGAAGGTTTTAAAATGTGAGGAAAATAAGCCGAAGATGACTTTCTTGCTTAGTTAAGCAGAAGCATATCAGTGTCAAGTGGGAATGGAAATCAAACCAGAAGTTGATAAAAATCACCCAGCAACTGAATATGACAAAAAACAAAAGAAAGAATATAAGGTGAAAGATCAGATGAGAAGGCAAGAAATGTAGAAAATGCATAAATATAATTGCAAGTATACAAAACTCTTGGAACAACCTCATGTCGATCAGGATCGGACACAGGAATGGTTAAGGAAAGGTGAATTTAAACCAAAAGATGAAAGGTTGATAATGGCAGCCTAAGATAGCAGATTACATACGTGTTGGTTTACAAAGTTCATTCAGCATGTGGGAGAAACAGAACTGGAAACAACAGCATATCTTGTTGTTGGTTGTGATATAGTAATGCCAAAAGGACTGTATATTAAAAGGCATAATAATGTGGCAAGACTCTTGCATTGGGGATTGTGCAAACATTACAATATTGAAGTAGCTGAAAAACACTGGAAAAGTGCCACAAAGCATTATAAAAAGTGATGAAATTGATATCACATGGGATCAGCCATTACTAACAGTTAAAAACATAGATGCTTGAAAACTAGATATAGTAGTCTGTGAAAAGAAGACAAAAGTAGCATTGATCATTGAAATTTCTATACCTAGTGACTACAATGTCTTATGTATAGAGAGACACAAAGTCATAAAACACCATTATTTGCAGGCAGAAATGAAGGCAACATGGAAAAAGGATACCTAGACACTTCCAATAGTTGTAGGAGCAATAAGTCTTATAAGAAAGAATTTAAAATCGTACTTAGATATGCTACTGATAGCCATTACTGGGCACATTGCGGGTGCTGTGAAAAGCACTTCTGGCTAACATCAAAGAAACAATACTAATTTCATGAACTTTAATCGTACTTTGACTTAGGAATGGGGTCCATTCCCATCATAATGCTAGAAACCCAAAAGACATGGAGAAATTAGAGAAAAAGATAGAAATGTAAACAAACAATATTAACATTTTCATGCATTATATATTACATATATATTTTTTCTTTTTAATAATTGTCATTCACTCCAAAATTACATCAATTATTCTATACCTGTCTTCCATTAAACCTCACCACACATATATTTTCACACAAATTCCATTTATTTCTCTGTGACTGGATCCTTTCCTTTTCCATAGATCCCACTAACAGTTCTTTTATCTCTTTTACAATATTCAGTGTATCAGTTACAGTTAGTTTAGATTTTGATTTCCATTTTCTGGTAATTCCTTTTTTGACAGTTAATAGCATTAAACTAAGTAAGGCCTTATATGTCTGGACAATTTAAATCCTATATTTCAACTCAAAATAACCACTTCTTTAAATATATTTATTTGCTCCCTGAACATTTCTGACAGACTATTCTGTAGGGAATCTTTTAATTCTTCCAATGTGTCACACTCTCCAAAAATATGTTACAAGTTGTCTATCTCATTTCCGTCACACCTCCAGCAATTGCTATCTCCCTGAGGAAAACTTCTCTGAAGTCTTGTTGAGGTATAAAAATATCTATGCAAACCCTTCACAGCAAAAATCAAAACCTTCTGGACTTTGCTCCATACTTGGGAGCCATACAGATGGCCTTCCAGTATTCCTTTATATATTGCCTTTCCAGCCTCTCTTCCCAAACTTTTGAACCTTCTTGTATACATCAGTTATTATGTAACCTGCCATATCTGGAATGTGAGCTCTCAATAAAAATCTGCTGAAACAGAGACCTCCAAAGCAGAAACACAAGCAACCTCCACATACCAACACAACCCAAATGACACATAGCCCACAAACTCAGAGTGCCACTTAACTACAGCCCATAAGGCATAACAACGTAGCAACCACTCTAGTTATAGGTGACTCTATAGTCAGGCACACTGATGTTCCACTCACCAGGCTAAACAAGGAGAAAGTTACTCTTAGCTGCCTGTCAGGTGCCAGGATCCTCCACATAAAGCACGCACTCAGCTCACTCCACAATAAGTACAAATATGACTCTGTCATTGTCCATGTTGGTGTGAATGACCTGAGACGTACCTCCCTGGACTACATGAAAAGAGACATGGAGGAGCTCTCCGATCTTGTAGCCCAGGCAGGTATGACCCTAGCCCTGCCTGCCATCCTGCCATCACCCAAAATGATACCACAGTGCAAGGACAAAATGATTAACTTCAACAATTGGCTAAGCTTCTGGAGTCATTCTAAGGGGATCCAGTATCTGTCTGCCTGGGATGACATGATTGACGGACCACAATGCTTTGCCAGAGTTGGCCTGCACCTGTCGCCCTTGGGATTCCGGATTCTGGCTAAGGCTCTTGCCACCGCTATAGTGCCTTTTTAGGCAAGGTTCAAATGACAAATTCACCACCATAACAGGTACAAGCAAGCAAAACGTGAGGGCAATGCTACTCAATGTTAGAAGTCTAAACCTCAAAATGCATTCACTTGAGGCACTCCTTAAAATGGAGAACATCGACATCTGTGCAGTGACAGAGACCTAGTTTAAGGCTCCAGAGAGCACTCCTGCATTACCAGGCTATAATTCATGCCACACCTTTCGGCCCCCTAACCGGGACCAAAACAGTAAAGGTAGAGGCGTGTCCATATTCATTAAGGATATCCACACCTCCAGGCTAGTTGCTCAGCATAATGCAGCTGAGATTATCCAAGTGCAACTAACTCTGGCAAGACCGCAATCCAAATTGTAACTTGCTACAGATCCCCCACCATGCCCCAGGATTCCCACTCATTCCTCATTTCTTGATACACTGGAAAATATTAGGGTACAACCCAGCACCCTAATAATGGTTGATTTCAACTACCCCACCATTAACTGGGAAAACTACTCACGTACTAACTCTTTTGCTTAGCGTTTTCTGGAATTCATGAATTCCAACGCCTTGGATCACCTTATCCACATCCCCACCAGAGGCAGCAATATCCTAGACCTAGTCATTACCAACATGGGTGACTGGTATTCCACACCAGAGGTCAATTCCTCGATGGTCAGATCTGACCACAAAATAATCACCCTAGACATCCATATCCCACCCCCCCCCACCCCCATTATGGAAACCACTGTAAAAAATTTCTCCAAAGCCAACTTCACACTTCTTAAGACAGAAATGGCAAACTTCACGTCACCCATGCAGATGGACAATAGAGGTACGACTGATGAATCCTACACAAATGCACTTTATAAGCACTTACACGAGTGCATGGATCATGCTATCCCTAACAGAACCAAGATGCTATCCTCTAAAAAAAGGAAGCCAATCTGGTGGTCTCCTGCAAAAAAGTGTAAAATCACATGACTGGAGGAACTCCCTGGTCACCCTCAGTAAGAAGCTGAGATCCCTCATAAAATCCTCCAAAGCTAGTTATGAAAACAAAATTGCCACTGATTCTAAAGATAACCACAAAGCGTTCTATAGCTATGTCAAGAATCTCATTGGTACACTCAGATCTGCTCTGAGTTACAGCACAATGGCACTAAACATACAGAACCAACTGATATTGCCAACATCCTGGCAGATAGGTTCAGTGCGATCTTTACCCCCCTCTCACCCCCTAAAGGGCTCACCTCTACACCGGAAGAATGCAAAGTTCCTATAATCATGGCTGCACAAGTAAAAACCACATTCTCCAAAGCCAAGAACACAGTATCCATGGGACCTGACAACATCCCAGACTGCATTCTACATGAACTACAGAATGAATTGGCACCCCATCTAAGCACCATGTTCAATGATAGCCTCACCTCAGTCTTTGTGCCCATTAAATGGTGCACAGAGAGGGTTATCCCACTCCACAAAGGGGGAGCCACCACGGACCCCGGGAACTACCGCTCCATTAGCCTAACAAGTCTGGTCTGCAAGGCCATGGAAGTATCATCATGAAACTTATAAACAAAGACATTGGTAATCTCCAAACTCTGGACCCCACCCAGTTCAGGTTTGTAAAAAGCAGATCATGTCTCCTAAATCTGATAGACTTCTTTGAAGAGTTTCCAAAGCCGTAGACAAGGGTAAGGTGGTTCACACAGCCTATCTAGATCTCGCCAAGGCTTTTGACACCATGCTAGAATTATAGATAAACTCACTAAACTGGGTATAAATCCCTATGTCACAAGATGGGTTGTCAGCTGGCTCACTGACAGAACCCACATTGCTAACAAAGAAGGTGTTTGGCTAGCAAAGTTCACAGATGACTGCAAACTAGGAGCCATAATCAAAACTCCTAATGATGTAGACATCCAATAAAAGGGCTTTACTGAGAGAGATGCCTAGTGTCAAATCCATGACCTCAAGCTCAATGTCAAAAAGAGCATTGTCATCCCCTTTGGTAAAAACTCTGTACCCATGAGCTACCATGTAGGTGGTAGTCTACTTAATACCGAAAGTGTGATAAAAGCCCTTGGGACACAGGTGGACAGTAGTCTCTCCTTTGATAATCACATTGCCACAGTAGTCAGGAAATCCTTCTACATGGCACACCTCATCACAAAAGGTTTCTCATCCAGGAAAAAAGAGGTAATTGTTCCCCTATATTCATCACTCATTAGACCCATTATAGAGTACAATGCCCCTTTTGGTATGAACCTCACAAGACATCTACAACAACTGGAAAGGCCACAGAAATATCTCACAAAGAGTATTACCAGCCTCAAACAGATGCCCTATGCAGACCATCTCAAAAATCTCCAGCTTTACTCCATTGCATATCACCTACTCAGAGACGATCTCTGCCTAACATACAGAGCTATGTCAAACCCAGGGCTGTTGGACATGCTCCACTTAAAGAAATCCCAATCCTCCCCTGATGTTATCATTCTAACAGAAACCTGGCTCAAACCTCATATAACCAGTAAGAAAATTCTCCCTTCTGGCTGTAATATCCTAAGACAAGATTGGTTGCACACAAAAGGAGGTGGTGTAGCTGTAATGTATAAACAGAATATTAACATTCACATCCTAAACTTGTCAGCCCCTCCTAATTGACAAAGACGAAATAATCTATACCAACCTAAAAGTAAACCAAGATAAGACCATTAACATAATAGGATGCTACTTCCCACCTGGCAACATTATCCCTTCACTAGAAAACCTCCTCAGCTGAGTAAATCATCACCTTCCTCAAGAAACCATAATATTAGGTGATTTTAATATAGACTGGCTGTCCTGTTCTAACCACCATCCAGCCCACCATCTAAATCTTCATGGGTTTTTCCAACTTATCCAGAGACCCACCAGAATAAATAAGAATTCCAATGAGCATTCTACTCTTGACTGGATACTAGTCAACAAGATCCCCCCCAATCATACACAGCTGGCTGCCTACCAGACAGCCTCAGTGATCATACCCCAACTTTCATGCTCAAAAAACACATATATCAGGCTAAACCCATTACCTATCAGCAAATGCGTAATAAAGTAAACTTTAACCCTGACAACTTTATCTCAGCCCTAAAAAACTGCAACTGGACTCCACTAAAATACCTCAACCTTGATGATGCAGTCCAATATTTCGATACCACCTTCCTTAAAGTCCTAAACACCCATGTGCCCACAAGATTTACTAGAGTTAAAGCCCAGTCCTCCCCATGGCTAAAACAAGCCACTAGATCAGAAATTAAAAACCGAGATAGAACTTGGAATCACTGGCGCAAGACAAAAAACCCTCTGATAGACAGAAATTCTGTGAATTACGTAACAAAGTCAAAAAATTAATAAAACAGGACAAAATCCTATATTACCAGTCTGCCTTGAACTCCACCCAAAACAACCCTAAACAATTCTGTTCAACCATCAACTCCATCCTCCACCCAGGAAAAGTAGGAACCCCTCCACCAAACAAAACAAACTCCTCTGAAAACATTGCCACCTCTTTCAACACTCATTTCACACAAACCATTCTATCACTAGCAAAATAACACAACCCCTCTCCCCTACCCCCTCCAACTACACCTAGTAACCTGCCCACTGCGTTCACTTTCTCTCCTATCCCTACCTCCAACATAAAAAAACTTAAAGCCCAAAAAACTAGCAGCTGACAACCTCCCAGCTGAGTGCCTTAAAATTGCAGCTGAAGCCCTAGCCTACCCAGTTGCAATCCTGATTAACCGATCCTTATCTGAAAGCTATGTCCCTTCACAATGGAAAATATCCCACATTATCCCCCTTCACAAAGGTGGGCCTTCCATAGAATTCACCAACTACCGGCCCATAGCAATTCTGTCTCCTCTATCAAAAATACTTGAGAGATGCATTCACTCTCAGGTTCCAGGCTAGCCCCTTGCTAACAGCCTCCTATCTAACACACAGCATGGTTCCTGACCATACCACAGCACAACCACTGCCTTACTTGCTTTCACTAATACAATCCTTCAACATAAAAACAATGGTTATTTCAGCTCTGCAACTTTCCTTGACCTATCTAAAGCATTCAACATGGTCTTTCATAAACAACTCGTCACTGTCCTCAATACTCTATCCTTCTCTCAATCTGTCACAAACTAGTTCCAGAGCTACCTGACTGACCGCCATCAATCCGTTGTTTGGCATAATAATATACCCCCACCCAACTCCCTGTCTCAATAAGTGTTCCCCAAGGATCCATCATTGGACCCTTACTCTTCTCCATATTCACTAATAATCTAGCCTCTGCTACCAAACAGGCCACTCTCATACAGTACACAGATGATTCCACCATCATCTGCTCAGCCCACTTCCTACCTGAACTTCAAAAGACCACACAGGAAGCCTTTTCCTCAGTTGAAACTTGGCTTTCAGATGCACAATTAATACTTAGCCCAAACAAAACAAAACTCCTCATCTTCCAACCCACCAAACACAATCTAAACACCCACCAATTTAATATTAAAGCCAATAACAACACCATTATCCCCACAACAGACCACACCAAACTACTTTGAAATTGACAATAACCTCAAGTTTGACATCCACATCTCGTTAACCATAAAAAAGTACACAAAAAAAACTAGGAGCTTTATGCAGAAATAAGCAATTCCTCACCAAAACAGCCAAGATTTCATTTGCAAATAGCCACATTATCTCCACCCTACTCTACGCCTCTCCAATATTTATCAACCTAAGGCAAAGTAAGTTAGGTAAACTCGAAGCCTGCTACAACAAAATAGCAAGGTTTGCCACTAGTGCAAACTACCGTAGCCACCACTTTACCTCACTTATTGAACTTGGCTGGCAAGAACTCCCTCACCTCCTTCAATGGTACCAACTCTCACTCACCCACAAACTACTAAATCATCCTCTAAAAGTTCCCTCCCTCCAAAATCTACTCCAACCCTATCATACCACCAGACTGCTATGCTCCAGCAACAAAAATCAATTACAGGTAACTAAAACCAGGAACTCTGCAGGAGAAGCTCTCTTTTCCTACTCCATAGCAAAAGTATGGAATACCCTTCCTCACACTATAATGCCTGTGTCATCCCACACTAACTTCAAAGCTGTTCTAAAATCTCATCTAAAATAGCACTGGACATGCCCCTGCAACAAACCTCTCTAACATCTATACCACAACATCTCTAATCCCTTTTTTCCACACCTCTAACTACCTCAGATTGCAGCCAAATACATTACTTGTAAACCTATATCTCAGCTGTAATCTTAGCCACTGTTATTCAAGGGAAACAGCTGCTAGCTCAGCTATTAAAATGCTTGCTAGTCTTTATGGCACTAATGATATAAGTATTGTACCATTTAACTAAATACTTCATTTCATTTTGAACTATAACTGTTTACTACTATTGTTAAACAAAACCTACCTATACTTCTTGTAACTTGTAATTAATTGTTGTTTTTATTGTGGAGCTTTTCTCCCCCGGCCTCCGTTGAAAAAGGACCTGTGTCCAGTCGGACTTTCCCGGTCAGCAAATGTAAATAAATAAATAGTATGCAAGAATAAACTTTATCACCAGTTCTTAGGCATGGGTACCAGCAATCATCAAGTAATGCCTCTTCATATACCTTCACATATTCCACTTTTGTATTATAGAGATAGGTGCAGCTGTCCCACATTCAAATGAAATAGGCTTTTTACTAAATGATCAATCAACTAAACTGTCATTCCGTCATTTGAACACAGTAATTTCTAATTCAGTGAAGCTCACACTTTAAATTACAGGCATTCATTCACACATGCATATTCTGAGTCATATACATATTCATGTGCACATGACAGTTAGCAAATATTCAAGAATGTTATCTCTAAATAGGAAAATAGGATGTGATTGTCATTTGTAGTTGTGCTGTGCTGATATATCTATGTGCTGCATGCTATTTTATGATGTAGTTAAAACTGTTCATACCCATTTTTGCTATCAGGAATAGCCCAGGTTATGACTGAAAATGGTCATATGATCAGTCCAGTCACCTTGGCAACAATTACAAATAAGCAGATGGATGAATAAATAAAGAATTGGTTCTGTCAATATGCAGTAATTTTGTTTGACAATATGACCAGATGCAATTTTATCAAGATCATTTATGGTTATGAATGAATCCCACAATAAATAAAAGACCATTTAATGCTGTTTTATCACAATTTCCAAACTGACTGAGGTTAGGGTTAGGGCTGTAGACTGGGCTAGGCTGGGGTTATATTTAAGGGTTAGGGTTAAGATTTGAGTTATGAAGCTGTGGTGGTACAGTGGTAGCATTGTTGCCTCACAGCAAGAGGTTCTCCTGTTCAATTCATGGCTGGAGTGCCTTCTGTGTGGAGTCTGCATGTTCTCCTCGCAGTCAAGTGGCCTCCGAAAGACATGCGTGAATGGGCGTGCCTTCACTGAAGGTTGGGCATCGGGCTGGCAACTCTGCACCATAAAAACAAAAAATCTACTGCCAGTCATTAGCGGACCTGAGTTCCGCTGTGGCAACCCCTAACTGGGAAAAGCCGAAAAGACAAACAACGTTAAGGTTAGAGTTATGGCTAGGCTTAGGTTTGGGATTATCATTATGTTACTGAAGAAATTATTTGAATGCTTATGTATATGCCTGCGCTTTGTGTATTTTCCCTAAATTTATCTTCGAGTGAAATTTTGTCAACTTAATGCGCTCTCTGCCTTGTGGATTTGAACATGTTGTCTTTGATGACTCCTTCTTTGATGAGGTATATTGTGTATCAAATATTATGATATTGCTGAGTTGCAATGCATTCATTTCAGAAAAATATACTTATTTCACTTTGCTCTACCTGTAATACCATAGCATTTATTCAGGTTTAGCTATTGATGTTTATATTTGAGAGTTTTAGTGTGCTAACCCATTGATGCTGACAAAATATACTTTGTATGTGATTATTTTCATGGTTTAAATGGCATTCCCATACCAGTGTGCTAATGTTTCCTTCTGCTATTGTGTTTCCAAGTTGGGAACACCCACACAGTTAGCACTGCCATGGCAGCTTAGTATAGGGTGCAGTGGCACTACTAATGAGGCATGAAAAACATATCCTGTCACTTTTAATATGTGACTAGCATTGGGTTCTGTTATGTATGGTGTTTGTTTTTTCAAAACTGTATCTTCAGAAATGACCACGCATTAACTCGTCCGGGAGCTCAATTAGTGTGGTAGGTGATGAATGTGACAGAGCACCCAAATCTGCATTCATTTCCAATGGTCAGGAAGAAGATTCTGCTGGGCCTGTGGGTGTCACACAGGTGGCTCCATACAGACACCCCACTTGATACTACTCTACCTTGCAGAGCTGGACCCAGCACTAGGCAACATAGGCAGTCACCTAAGGCCCATGGCTTAGGGAGGGCACTCTGGAACAGGAGGCTTAATATATAAAAAAACATAAATAACTTGTTACCATGATGGTGGTGCCTTCTCTTTTATGCATGCCAACACAGATGTAAACACATTCTGCACTTGTGTGCAGAATTTAAACTAGCCATTCCAAGAAGGTGTGTGTGTGTGTGTGTGTGTGTGTGTGTGTGTGTGTGTGTGTGTGTGTGTGTGTGTGTGTGTGTGTGTGTGTGTGTGTGTGTGGGTGTCTCTGTGTGTGTGTGTGTGTGTGTGTGTGTGTGTGTGTGTGTGTGTGTGTGTGTGTGTGTGTGTATGTAGGTTGCCCAATGTAAGATGAAACTCCAGTGGCAATAATGGCGGACAAAGGCCCAAAACTAGGGGCATATTTTAAATATTGCTCTTATAATCCTAGAGAGCTGCTAGAATAATAGGATTTGTGTTTGCATGCATTTTTTTTAAGGATATGAAGTCGGAAATTCAAATGTAGGTCACTATTTAGAGACTGCAATCATCAGATCTTCCCAGTGATTTGCCAGAAAACACCAAATTTTATGGAGAACAGTATAAAAATAGAGGCAAAAACCT
>NC_056727.1:434730223-434830223 GCF_019279795.1 Protopterus annectens
AAAGCTGAGCTTGTATATCAGTTTACTCAATTTTGAAAGGGTACAAGGCATCCTAAATTACCCTCCACAACATCCCTTCAGAAGATGAACCCTTTAGCTCTATTAGGGTACAAACATATTGGAGTGGAGTTTGCCAGTGTCTGAAAAGACTATCACATTATTTTCCACACCTAGAGGAAATCCTTAGGAATCAAACCATCTTCTCAAGATCCCCTGGATTCCAGTCCTTGTTCTTTCTATGACCGAATATTGGTCACCCTATAAAGTGCATGACTTTCAGTTCAGGTAGGACATAGACAGGTATAGGAAGGACCTAGCTTACAAGAATAATGATAGACGTTTTGCTCTAACATAAGAGGGGGAATCAGCAAGGCCCAGTCCCCCTTTATTAGTTGGGGCAAATAGTTTAGTTCCCAAAATTTTAGGGTGCTAGCACAGCCATAGAAAAGATGCTACTCCTTTCTGTGTTTCAGCTGCAAGGGAAGATTAGGCTAGCTGGGGAATATGCCATACCAGAAAAAGACTGTTTGTTTAGCAGCACATTTTAACCACTGCAATTTTGGACAGGAATTTAAGTTAAAGTTTAGACCAGCTATGAAATTACTTTCTGGTCCTTTTTACTATAAAGGGAGGTAGAGTCCATTTAAAGGCTCTAAAAGACATAGTGTAAATGAATACCTATATATTTAAATGTAATGGCAAAAGGTGATGCTCCGCATCCAAGCGACTGAATTTTGGCCTCATCATTTAAAGGAAATAGGACCAACCTTTTTCTTAAGTTTATTTTCAACTCTGAAACATACACAGAGATTTAAAAGAAAGTAAGAATATTAGGTAAATTAGTCTTTGGGCTGGTTAGCCAGAGAGCGCCATCATCTTCAAACCAAGATGATGAAACATATTTGGAAGGATTATTCCAGATGCTCCAATAGCAGTACTTTTTCATCAATTAATATGCAGATGATTCAATGGTTAACTAATTAACATGAGAAAGAGAGGGCAACCCTGCCTGGTCCCTATCTGTGGCTGAAAGAGGTAGAGTCCATACACAGTGTGGGTACCTAGACCAACGTATCAGTGTACAGTAGTTGGCAGCACCTAAGAAAGAGTCTCTTCAAGTCATATGCATGAAGGACCTCCTACTGAAAAGCCACTTCAAGTAGTCGAACTCTGTAGCTCTCCTACTTTGGACATAATAGAAGAGTCTTCGTGGGTTCTGTTCATGCAGCTTTATTTTATCCAATCACATCACTATAGAAGTTTACTGACTTTAACTCAAGTAACTTATATACAAACTAACAAATGCGATCATGCATGCTCACTCTCTGGCTGCTCTTTCAAAATGGCACTATGGACTGCATGTGTCTGGAATTTATACGTGCACATACAGTCTTTAATATGCTTCTTAAAGACACAGCACACATCACATACACTGATCTACATCCTCCCTCTTTGAGAAATAGATTATGCAATGCTATGAGTCTATTTGGCATGCATATATCACAGGTAATTCTTTGTCATGCATTATACAAGACTAGGTACACACACACACACACACACAGACATATATATATATATATATATATATATATATATATATATATATATATATATATATATATATATGGGTTCCTATCAGATCGCCGAAAGCCCATTTCACCGAGACCAAATTGCCGAAAACTCATTTAGCTGAAAACTAATTTTGCCAAAACCTCATTTCACCGAAAATAATACAGGCAGTGTGAATGCCCTTTTCCCCACTGTAGTGCGACCCTGGAGTTAGAATATATAAGTAGGGGGGTGTGGGGTGTGGGGGAATAGCCCCCCACCTAGCTTAGTTTTATACTGTCCAGTTCCTATTAACCAGGTAAGTTAGTCGTTTATAACAACATTAGGTGGGGGGATACACCACCCACAACCCCCAATGTGGGGCCTGCGCCCCCACACCCCCATACTTATATTTACTAACTCCAGTGTCGCACTACAGTGGGAAAAAGGGCATATACACTGACTGTACTATTTTCCATGAAATGAGTTTTTGGCGAAATCAGTTTTTGGTTATTTGGTCTAGGTGAAATGAGTTTCGGTGACATGGGCTTTTGGCGATCCGATAGGACCCCATATATATATATATATATATATATATATATATATATATATATATATATACATTTATATATATATATATATAGATATAGATATATATATATATATATATATATATATATATCTACACACACACACACACACACACATATATATATACATATATATATATATATATATATATATATATATATATATATATATATATATATATGGGTCTACTTCATATGATAGAAAGTTAATTTGATAGAAATTGATTTGACTGAGACCATAACACCGAAAGTTCAAAATACTGAAAACCCATTTGACTGAAACTCATAACACTGAAACATGAAATTAAAAGAATTATGTTCTTTTCTGCACTGTAGTGCAATTCTGGAGTTAGAATATATAGTTAGGGGTGTGTGGGGGCATAGCCCCCCACATACTTCATACATTCTAAACCATACACATGGATACTTATAACTGCAATGAATAAGTCTTTACAGAAAACAATATTTACCTAAACTATGTGGGGGCTATGCTATATACAGTTAAGGTCACGTTACTCAGTATTTCACACGGGGCTTAGATATTCACACATATCGTGTGACATAAAACTGGGAATTGGATTTAGCAACTGAAACTGTCTCTGTCATGGATTTGACAAATTGCTATGGCTTTGCTCAACATTAAATCACTGTCACAAAGCAAAATATTTCTCACAGCAGCATTATTAATACCACACACAAGCCTGTCCTTTATCAGCTCATCTTTTAAGTCACCAAACCAACACATTTTAGCTTTGTTTCAAAGGTCAGTTATATAAGCTGCAAAAGTTTCCCCTAGTTTCTGATCTCTAGTGTAAAAGAAATGCCTCTCTAATGTAATATTTGTCTGGGGGTTACACATTTCTCTGAACTTGTGCTTCAAATCTTTGATTCAACCTGTACAACAATATGAATGTTTTCACCTTCTCCTTCGTGTACTACTGGTGCATACACAAATGAATGCTCTCTTTCTATGGCCTCTGACCCAGCTAAGTTTAACAAAATGAATGCCCTGGTGCATGTATCTCTATCTGCATAAGCTGCTTGCATAAAAATATCATACTCTTGCTCAAATATTCTCCAGTTTTCTGCGATATTCTGATCAAATAGAAGTGGTAGGAGCTTTTGAAATCCGTCTTCCATATTAACACTACCAGTGAAGGGTTGTGGAAATAAGCATGAACA
Organism: Protopterus annectens; assembly: GCF_019279795.1. Taxonomy (NCBI): domain Eukaryota; kingdom Metazoa; phylum Chordata; order Ceratodontiformes; family Protopteridae; genus Protopterus; species Protopterus annectens. The sequence continues at coordinate 434,733,544 of NC_056727.1, forward strand.
TACATACACACATATGTCAGGAACTTATGTCAGTATTTGTAACTTTGTTCAATGCCTTTGTGCCTCTAGATTTATACTTTTTTGAGCTTCTTGAAATTATGCCAGTAGACAAACTCATAGTATCTTTGAATAATTGGATTTTGAAAATAAAAGTCTCGGGCACCGTAATACTCTTGTAATATTGTTTTGCAAGAAATCACCTCTTATCAGTGTAAGAAACGTATCAAATAACTGCACAATGCGAATGAACTGGGCTTCTTTGTAATTCTTGAATTGCTAAAGCCATTTACAGTATCATCATTATAAGAAACATCTCAAACAACTTCATTATGCAAATAAACTGAGCTTTTTTGCCGCAAAGTCAATAACATTTTGAAGTAATTGCACTTTGTGAATAAACTGTATACAATACATTGAAATTTCCCGAAAATGGTGGTACCTTGCTAGGCAACTCTTTACAGCGCAAGAAACACTCTGTAATGGTGACACTTTGTGAATAGATACAGCCAACACAAGAAACTTTTCAAAATGGCTATCCTTTGACTGTATTTCATGAAGTAGTTGCACCTTGCACATAATAAACTCTTCGAAATACATGCACAGTAATAAGCACACACTGTAAGCACTTTTGCACACTTTGAGATATTTTGAATAACTTTAGTTATGCCCTTGATACAATACAAAGTCATAGTTATGCCAAAACACAGCACTTTGCTAACACACATGCAGGCACCTTGCTGTATTTTTGCTTAAAGTGCTCTTTTTGCCCTTATCATATTAATTTTTTTTGTTTAAGCCCTATTCATGCCCATTGTACTTTTCTTGTGCTCCTTTTGCTCTAGACATGCCCGTTGTGCCTCAAGCCAAGCAGACTCTTTTTGCTTTAAACATACTTGTTTTGCCTTAAACAGACCCGTTTTGCTTTAAACATGATAATTTTGCTTTGCTGTTAGTCATTTCATCAGATACCTTTGTTTCAAACATTTCCTTTAGTTAATAAACCTTTTGTGCTTTCTGCTTGCCTAATAATGCAGTTTGTGTCCTTGTAATGCCCGGTTTTGTCTTTTTTTACCAAATAAACAGTTCCTGCTACTTCTCATTACCTTTGATTCTTTTCTGTCTCCTTTCTTGCTCATTTCTCTTACTTTTACCTTCACTGTCATCTCTGCAACTTGTGACTCCAAATATTATTCGCTGCCATCCCAGTTCTGACACAATGTCGCTGTCCTACTTTGGACACAATAGAAGAGTCTTCGTGAGTTCTGTTCAGGCAGCTTTATTTTATGCAAACACATCATTATAGAAGTTTACTGACTTTAACTCAAGTAACTTATATACAAACTAACAGCTGCGATTATGCATGCTCACTCTCTGGCTGCTCTTTCAAAATGGCACTAGGGATTGCACATGTCTGGAATTTATACATGCACATACGGTCTTTAACATGCTTCTTAAAGACACAGCACACATCACATACACTCTGATCTACAAACACCTTCTGGAGATCCAAAAATTAGGCAGCCAAAAGTGAGGAATGGAACTGTGTATGGGGAGTTATAACATATTTAATCATAGGGTGCATCAGGACCATACGTCTCAACTGTCCAGATTTTTGTCTCATAATTTTGGACTGTTCCTCATAAAATTTATGGTTTCCTGGCAAATCACTGAGGAGTGAAGTCACTAAATAATGACCTCCATTTCAGTTTCAGACTTCATATCCTTCAGAAAATGCATACTATCGTGTTATTCTAACAACATTTTAAGTTTATAAGAGCAATCTTTAAAATCTGTCCATATTTTTGGGCTTTTGTCCGCCATTACTTAAGGTTTCTCCAAATTTCCTGTGCTAAATGGTTGAAAGGTATGATCAGGGCAAGAAGTAACTCTTCTAGGTGTGTAACAACAAACTTAGTATATATCTTTGATTACACCTGGAGGACTGAAATAGGATAAACATCACTAGGTTTTAGAATTCCTTTGTCAGATTTGACTAGCAAAATAACAATGGCCAATTGGGATGAATGGGGAAGCACCCATATCTTCTCCACTCCTCTCCCCTTCTGTAAACAGTTGAATAATGGTCAAGACAAGTTTTCTCTAAAATATTTATAAAATTCCAACAGTAACCTTTCTGGACCTGGTACCTTGACATTAGAGAGTTTCTGAATGCAACAACTTGTCTCTATTGAGCAGTTAAATAACACATATTTTAAATCTCTTTCTGGGGAGGTTAATGTTCCCCCCAAAAAGCTAGCCAAAACATCTTTGTTTGAGAGTTCACCCTGGCTGTTCAACTCCTTCTATTATTTCTTGGCACACTCATTAATACTATAGGCATCCCATAATATCATCCCTTCTACATTTTCCACAGCTGAAATGGAAACCTCCCTCTGCTGTTCAATCAACCTGCTAGCCACCAATTTCAGGGATCTAAGACCTTTTGCCCAGTGGAATGACTGATATCATTTGGATTTGTTATGAATCTTTTGATATTGGTGGGCCTTGCATTATTTCCTCAGATTGTAATATCGGCCTTCTAAACCATATACTGTCTTACTCCATCTTTTAATGCATCTCTTCTAGCCTCTAAATCATCCTTGCTAGCTGACTGATTTGGTCTCTTTGTAGGGACTTAGTACCTTTCTGAATCCCCTCAGACTAACCCTTAACCGAATTGTTAAGGATTTTCCACTTTTGAAAAATATCATCTTTTCTACTTGTACCAACCTCCCAGTAATCCTGGATGAGTTTAACTTGGATTACTCTATTCTAGGTTGAGTGAAGAAGATTCATGATAGATTTCCAACCAGTTGAAGTAAAGGCCATTTTGAGGGTTGAATTATTGAACCAGACAAAATTCAAAATTATGGTGAGATAACACAGATGTTCCATGGGCTACAGCCTGAAATGACCCCATAAGGCATGAGTTTATTAACACACAGTCTATCTTAGAAACAGTGCCTAATTGGTGAGCTATAAATCATTCTCGGATGAATGTAAGGCCAACCACTAAATGGAGGTTGTTTAAGAAACTTCAAAAAGACTGAACTTGCTGGCTTCCTAAAGCATTTTTGTGACATTCTATCCACCCTAGTGTCTAAATGAATATTAAAGTCCCCTCCAGTAATCACAGGACTCATTATATCTCCCCTATCTATAAGGTCTTGGGAGAATTTGGACAGGACATGGGGACTGTCTTTACAGAGGCCATAACACTACCTAAGAATGACTGACTCTTCAGCAGTTTGGACCTTTGCCACAATCCACCTTCCTCCTGGACCTTTCAGTGCCATAAAAGAGACCAGTATAGCCTTTGGTGCACCAATATGAACACTCCTTTTTGAGCTGAGGTACAATAATTTGATATACCAAACCCTTTCCATTTCCTAGGATCATAGGATGTTACTAGGATATTGGCCCAGAGGCCCTTACAAGCTTTGCCAAGAATTTAGCCCATGTTCCGGCAAGTTAGCACCCAATGCTCTTGTCCAGTAGAACACAGATGGAATCCCAGGAGTGTATTTTCTGTTTGCCATCCACTTATCCAGGTTGCGCTTAAAACGAGTTAATGAGGTACTCCGCTTGATGTGGAGAGGGAGTGTATTACACAGAAGGGGGAGTCTCTGGGACACAAATCTGTCCCACCAACAAGTCGTATTGATGTCACAGACCAGGTTGAGGTTGTTCATGTGGGTTACTCGAGTGGAGCTTGAGTTGCAGATATGCAGCAGTCCCATCAAAGTGGGGTCTGAGATTGCTCTGTATGCCAGACAGAGGTCACCTCTGAGGAGTCTGTATAAGACTGAGTAGAGAGACAGGGCCTTTAGCCTATGTATGTAGGATGGATGCTTGAAGCCCTGGATTCTCCTGGTGAGGAACCTCTGTGGTCTCTCCAGTTGCTGCATCTGCTTTGTGAAGTATATGCCAAAAGGGGCATTGTACTCAATAATGGGTGTTATAAGGGAAGAATACAGGGATGTTATGACCTCCTTGTCACTAGATGAGATACCCTTACTAATGAGGTGGGCCATGTAGAAACTTTTCCTTACAATGGAGGCAATATGGTTGTCAAAAGTCAGTTTGCTATCAACCTGGGTGCCCAAGTCCCTCACAACTGATTGTACGATTAGGACCTTGTTATTAATGTGGTAATTTGTGGGGCATCACTCTCCCCAAAGGGGATGATGATGCATTTTTGGCATTCAGTTTAGGCCATGTTTCTGGCACCAGTCATTTGTTTGGGTGAGACCCTCTTGGAGGATGTTCACATCACTAGGGGAATTGATGACAGCACCCAGCTTGCAGTCAACTGCAAACTTGGTCAGCCATATCTCACTGGTTTTGGCCTGCACCTCAGAAAAGTATATCCCAAACAACAGAGCCCTCAAGACTGATCCCTGGGGTACACCACTCATTACAGGTCTACTGCTTGAGGTGGCTTCCCCTATTTTGACTAGGTGGGTTCTATCAGTGAGCCAGTTTGCTACCCATCTGGTAACATATGGATTGATGCCTAGTTGAGACAGTTTATCTATTATTCCTGAGTGGGGAATAGTATCGAAGGCTTTAACCAGGTCAAGGTAGGTGTTGTGCACCATCTTTCTCTTGTCCATAGCTTTGGTGAATGTTTCAAAGAAGTAGACCAAATTTAACAGGCATGACCTCCCCTTAATAAAACCAAACTGTGTGGGATTGAGTGTTTGGAGGTTGCCAATGTCCTTGTTAATGATGACTATGATAGTCCACTAAATGGCCTTGCAGATCAGGCTAGTTAGGCTGAAGGGTCTATAATTTCTTGGCTCGGTGCATGGTCCACCTTGTGGAAAGGGATGATGGTTGCTGTCCTACCTCCACTCAGTTGGGATGAAGTTGGCATTCATGCTTTGGTTGAATAGGGTGCCTAATGGTGCTGCAGGTTCCTGCCTGAGTTCATGTAGGATACAGCCTGGGATGTTATCGAGTCCCACAGAGGCTGTATTTTTTGCCTTTGAGGGGGCAGTGATGACTTGCTCCCTAGAGATAAGGGGATGGGGGCAGGTACTGGGGATGTCCTGATTTTCTGACTGGGGGACAGAGAGGTAAAGTTTGTGTATGTAATGTCCTTGACTGCCAGTTCTAAGCAGATCTGAGTGCTTCCTTTGTGATTGCGGACATATGTGACGAAGGCCTTATGATTGATTGTCTTTAGTAGATGTGGCCAGTTTAGACTTAAAATTTGCTTTGGAGGATTTCACTAGTGCTCTTATTTGCTTGTTCAGGATAAGGAGAGATTGCTTCCAATTAGGCACCTGTTCTTTCTTGGTCATGGGCAGCGTTTTTTCCTTCCTGTGAAATAAAGTTGAGGCTTTGTGCTTTAATTTATTCTGTTGGGTGAAAATCTGGTCTACATTAACTCTTCTCAAACTTCTATGCATGTCTGCTATTTCATGGGAGCAGGTACGCCATTCACATTCCATTACCCCCTACCCCCATTTAGAAAAACTTGCCACAAGACCACCAGTGTTAAGAGGAGAAATTGTAAAATACTGGCTTTTGGACATAAACTTGAAACTAACTAGAAACGCTGAGCAATCACCAAAGCTATGTACTTCATTTGGGGCAAACATTGCCTCAAAATACAAATTAACAGTAAATCCAAATAAAAGAGATGGGATCCACCTGGGAAATATAGGTAGTAAACTTGTGTTAAGTCTCCTAGATAAAAACTTTAAGGGATAACCATCCCATCCTTCTAAAATACTATTTCTGGGAACAACAAATTTCATGAAATAGAGATTATAATCTAACTAGTCAAAGCAAAGAAGAACCATAAACAGCCAAAATAATAAATCATAAAAAAATAAAAAAATATAGACTTTGTGAGTACAAGAAAAATGGCCAGTTTTGTCAGGCCACCACCTTTTAGGGTATACCTAAAAATCCCTTAGTTGGTAAGGATGATTACAAGAACAGTCATTCAGAAAAGTACCTTTACGTTGTAGGTTACAATTCATTGCCTATGCTACTGCATGTAGCACTGCAAATCTATCCTGTTATTTTTCCAGCATATCCAGCTCACCGGAGTAACTAGGGCAGGTAACTTATTTGTGTCCACCTCTGTGTACTCTATATCCATCAAAGGAGCAAACCTATTTTTACCAGAAAGTTTCACCATAAAAAGCTTTTGTTTGAAGGAAGAGGATGTTGTTTCTTCCCAGGAGATTTCCCTGGTGGCTTAGAAGCAGACCTGTATGTTCTCTTGATCTCCTTTAATTTAAGCTCAACATCCATTGGTACAGAACTTCCCATGCTCCAATCCATGATGGTATGTTGACATACTGCTGTAGTAAATGCCTCCATATCTGGCAACTCAACTGTCATCTGCCCTGCATATGTTACACACAGAATATCAGGAAATCTTACATGATTTCCCTATTTCTTTGAGTTTTCAGATGAACAGGAAAATAACTTTCCTTTTAGCAAATAATAAGTTACTATAATTAGGAGCCATTGAACAGGCAGTCCCAAACCTGTCAACTTATTAGCACAAGAAATCCAGACAAAGCCAAAAATAGTGGAGGGACAAAGGTCCAAAAATAGAGATAGATTATAAATATTCCTCTTATAAATTTAGAAAGCTGCTAAAATAGCAGGTTTTAAGTTAGCATGCATTTTATGAGGGATATGAAATCTGAAACTCAAGTGTCTGCTATTATTTATTAACTTCACCTCCCAATGGTTTGCTAGAAAACTTCAAATTTTATGGGGAACAGACCAAACATATGAGGGAAAAAACTGTACGTGTTGTGAAAGTCTGGACATTTAAGAAGTATATGCACACATGCAAGTGAGAAAATGTTGCCCAAGTCCTTTCATTTCTTGACATCAACTTCCTAATATTATAGTCCAAAAAGTAGCACTAAAATGCCTGGGTACATTATAACTCTAATCTCTGTGTTAATCCTGTGGGCTCATTTTACCACCACAGGAAAAGTCAGCTGGTAGGTTTTAACTGTTTTCTAATAATGGTAACTGGGTCACTGTCCTCCCTTCCTTCTGGCAGACCTAAGAAATGAAAGTTATTTTGCCTACTTCTGTTTTCCAGATCATCTAATTTTGTTTCCATTTTATGTACTCTTAGATGCAGATCACTGATTTAGCTTGCCTGGTCCTTTATAGAATTCTTTTGGACTGCTAGCTATGCTTGTTACCTGTCCAAAGCCTTGGACATTGACTAGAGTTTAGCATCCTGATCAGTGCTGGCTTCCTTAAGTTCAGTAGTGTTATTCACTACAGCCTGGATCATGTTGGTGAGCTTAGTTAGAGTTGGTTGCAGATCAGAGGGGGTAGGAGACATTTGTGTGGTTTGCTCCACCAAATTAGAGGCATTACCTCACAGACAGCAAGTTAGTGTGTCACAGAGCCCTAGTACTAGCTCATAATACTACTTTCAGACTTAAAGCTGTGAGATAAATGCATCTGAATTGCTGACTAGCCTGGTCTGCAAGGCTATGGAGTGCATCATCATGGAACTCATTAACAAAGTCATTGGGAACCTCCAAACACATGACCCGACCCAGTTCGGCTTTGTTAAGGGCAGATCATGCCTACTAAACCTGGTTGACTTCTTCAAGACAGTCATCAAGGCCATAAACGAGGGAGAAGTTGTTCACACAGCCTACCTTGACCTCACCAAGGCTTTCGACACCATTCCCCACTCGGGTATTACAGAAAAACTCACCAGCCTGAACATAAGCCCCTACATCACGAGATGGGTTGCCAACTGGCTTACAGACAGAACTCACACGGTTAGAAGAGCAGGCTCCAGGTCCGACTCTAAACCAGTCACAAGTGGTGTCCCACAAGGCTCTGTCCTGGGACCCATACTGTTCGGCATAAACTTCTCAGAAGTACAGGCAAACACAGGAGGACTATGGCTAACCAAGTTCGCTGATGGCTGCAAACTGGGAGCCACAACTGACTCTCCAGCTGACATGAACATCCTCCAAAAGGGCCTTACTGAGACGGACACCTGGTGTCAAAGTCATGGCCTCAAGCTAAATGCCAAAAAATGCATAGTCATCCCATTTGGGAAAAACATAACACCCATGAATTACCACATAGGTGGCAGCCCCCTTAATATAGAAGATGTAATAAGAGATCTGAGGACCCAGGTAGATACTAATCTCTCCTTTGACAATCATATTGCCAAATTAGTTAGGAAATCCTTCTATGTGGCCCATCTAATTACTAAAGGGTTTGCATCTAGAAATAAAGAGGTTATAGTGCCCCTCTACTCGTCACTCATCAGACCCATCATAGAGTACAATGCCCCATTTGGGATGTACCTCACAAGACACTTCCAACAGCTGGAGAGACCACAAAAGTACCTAACCAAGAGGATTGCTGGCCTCAAACATATGTCCTATGCAGCCCGACTGAAAAAACTCTGGCTGTACTCAGTGGCATGTCGCTTACTCAGAGGTGATCTCTGCCTGACTTACAAAGCCGTGTCCAACTCAGAATTGATGGACATGCTCCACCTAAAGAAATCCAAGTCACTGCGAGCCACGCACTCTAGTGAGCTAAACCTCACCACAACAATAAATAGAACATGTTGGAGGGATAGATTCCTGTCACAGAGACTCCCCATGCTTTGGAACAAAATTACAAACTACATTAGGCAGAGCCCCTCACTAACACTCTTCAAGAGAAACCTTGACGAGTGGATGGGTAACAGAAAATACACCCCTGGGATCACTTTATTGGCTCTGCTTGACAAAGGATCAGTTAATTAATCAATGGGGCAGCGAAAGCCAGCACACTCTGGCTAGACTTAGAAATGCCCTCGGGCTGATAGCCTAGTACCTACCTATGAACCTATGAACACATAGGATGGGCACTTGAGTCAAATATATCATTCCGAGATCAGAGCAAAATGGAAGAAAAAAGCTCCCAGGTGCATATAGGTTCATAGGTTCATAGGTTCATAGGTTCATAGGTTCATACTAGGCTATCTGCCCAAGGGCATTTATAAGCCTAGCCCATAGTTATGTGGCTTTCGCCACCCCTTTAGTTTGAATAAAAACTATGCCTATCATTTTGCTGTGCCTCTGTCAAGCAGTGACGCTGAAGTAATCCCTGGGGTATATCTGCAATCTCCCATCCATTGGTCAAGATTCCTCTTGAACAAGACCAGAGAGGTGCTCTGCCTCACATGTACCGGGATTTTGTTCCACAGCATAGGGAGTCTCTGGGTGATGAATCTGTCCCTCCAGCACGTTCTATTTATAACCGTGACAAGGTTTAAGTCTCCGCCCTTGTGGTTCTGAGGGATCTAGATTTTTGAGGTGAAGCATATTCATCAAATCTGGGTTTGACATGGCCTTATATGTCAGGCACAGGTCACCTCTGAGCAAGCGGTATGAGACTGAATAGAGCTGGAGTTCTTTCAGTCGGGCAGCATAAGACATATTTTTGAGACCCTTTATCCTTTTGGTGAGGAACTTTTGGGGCCTTTCAAGCTGCAGCAGGTGTCTGGTCAGATACATTCCGAACGGGGCATTGTACTCAATCATAGGTCTAATAAGTGATGAGTACAGGGGGACGATGACCTCCCTTGATCTAGATGTGATGGAAAAATATAACCATGTTATCCTAATACAAAAGCATGTTAAGTCAGCATATTCCCGAGCATACCCCAGTAACCCAATATTGTAAAGAAACAGGACACATTTCTTACATGTCCCTTTTTCAGAATCAAAAATAACCTTGTGTGATAGACTTTAGCAATGCAGTTCATTCAACTGTACAGATTTTACACTATCTGTTTGATAACATGGTTATATTTTTCCATCATTTTTCTCACTCTCTTTTTCCAAACATATATTTCTCAGTAGTATCTTGTATTCTCTTTAGATATGGAAAGAGTCATGTGCTATGTGGTATTCAAATTTTATACTAATTAGATGTCTAGAGTTTAGGCTGGATGTACCTACTTTTGAAGGGTTTTTGTACCTATTTTCAATGTCTGTAGGATGACAGGCATGGTCATCTTTGAAATCTGTAATCTCAGCTTGAGCACTGCTACTAAATCATAATTCTCAACCTCTTAGCGCAAGAAATCTGGACAAAGTCTAAAATAATATAAACCATAAAAGCATGAATGGCTACCACAGCAGTAGAAATAAAACTTTACTACAACCATAAAAAATAAAAACAGATGAATGAGCGCTTTCACGTTTACAAAACACTTCATCAGATTCATACCAAACAAAACCAATTCAGTGTTTAAATATATAAAGTCTAAAATAATGGAGCAGGCAAAGGCTCAAAAATAGGTTGAGATTTTAAATATTGTTCTTATAAACTACGAAAGTTGTTAGAATAACAGAGTGCATGTTAACATGCATTATGTGGTGAATATGAAGTCTGAAACTGAAATATATGTCATTGTTTAGTGAGTTACTCCTCACTGATTTACCAGAAATCCACAAATTTTATGAGAAACAGACAGAAAAATGAAGCAAAAATCTGGACATTCTGTGAAAATCTGGACAGTTGAGAGGTATGTTATTGATTACAATCTGACTTTTTATTTATTTATTTGCAGTTGGTTTACCAGGATAGTCCACTGGGTGAAAATAACCCGTTTTCAATGGAGTCCTGGGGAGAAAAGCTCCAAAAACAATTAGCAAGGTTACAATAAGGTATTTAGTTTCAATTATACAATTACTACGGACTTGGAAATACAGTAGACTAGTGTACAAATGTATACAAATATTACAATCTTGTATAGCTGCAAACAATTTACAATATAGAAGCTGAGAAGCTTTTACAACTTAGGGTGGGTTACACTGGAGGTATCTTTCATACATTCAGGATGAGTAGCTTAATACAAGCAAGAGAAAAGTATATGAGCTGACATAGAACTTTTTCAATATAGAAACAGAGAACCTTTTCCATCTTAGGGTATATTTACACTTAGGTACCTTTAAGTATTCAGAAAAAGCTTAATACAAGCAAGAGCAAGATCTATGAGTTTAGGAGAGTAAGTAGAAATTCCCATTATGAATAGGGGAGAAGTGGAAATTCCCAGTATGAGGAGATTGTGTTGGGTGGGAGCAGGAGCATTCCCACTGGGAAATTAGGTGTGAGTGAAGGGATTTTTTGAATGAGAAGTGATTTGTGATGGTACGAATGGATGGGGGTAAGGAGTTCCAGAGACGAGCAAGACTGTAGGATAAGAGATTTTTCCAGGGGGACTAATTGGTTTATACAGTTCAATTAAGTTTTGGTTGTTAGATCTTAGAATTCTATCAGGGAGGTGCATTTTGAAGGTAGAGGAAAGGGGTGGGCAGAGGGAGGGATTGAAGATGAGCTTGTGTGCAAGAGTCTCTTGGATGTAGGTGAGGTGATTGGGTAGTTCTAACCATTTTAGTTTGTGGAGAGCTGAACAGTGGTGTGAGGAGGACTTATGAGAGGTAGCAAACTTGACAATTTTGTTATAACAAGAGGAGAGTTGTGTTTTGAGAGAAGATTGTAGGTTAGTTAGAAGTGGGGCTCCATAGAGGAGGGGTGGGATGAGAAATGTGGTAGATAGGGTGAGTTTGGTGGAGGGTGTAAGATAACGATTCTGTCTGTAGAGCATGCAGAGTTTTTGGTGTTTTTTTTATATTTAGTTGAAGATGGGAATTGAATTTAAGCTGACTATCAATTTGGACCCCAAGTAATTTGGCCTCAGATATGAGTTCTAGGGGTGTATTGCTGTGACTAGTAATAGTGAAATTACTTGGATTGAAAAATGTAGCTTTAGAGGGGGTGAATACCATTACTTTGGCTTTGGAGGCATTGAGTACAAGGTGATTTGTTTTCATTCATTGTTCGGTGGTTGAGAATGCATCTTGAGTAAGTTTTAGCAGTGTGGGGATGGAGGTAGCAGAACAAATAATAGTTGAATCATCAGCGTATTGGATAATTTTAGTTAAAGGGATAGAGTTATGGAAATCATTTATGAATATATTGAAAAGAAAGGGACCCAGTATAGATCCTTGGGGAACACCGGTTGGGGTGTTGATGAAAGGGGAGGTGGCTTTTTTCCATCTTACTGCTTGATATCTATTGGATAAGTAGCTAGTGAACCAGTTCAGAGAAGAGGGTGACAAGTTAAGCTTGGAGAGTTTAGTTAGTAGTAAATTGTGGGAGATAGTATCAAAGGCTTTAGAGAGGTCTAGTAGGAGGGTAGAGACAATGTGTCCTGTGTCCCGGGCTTTGTTCACAGCTTCCAGGAAGGAGAGTATGGCGGTCATAGTACTGTGTCTTGGTCTGAAACCATGTTGTGTTGGAGTTAGAAGGTTATTGTCTAAGAGGTATGGTAGGAGTTGTAGGTGAATACACTTTTCTAAAAGTTTAGAGATAGGAGATAGGATAGCGATGGGACAGAAATTAGTAATATTGTTGTTGCTGCCACCTTTGTGCAATGGAACAACAAAAGCCTTTTTCCAGATTTGGGGTACTGAGCTTTCTTGAATAAAACGGTTGATTAGAATGCTGACGGGGTAGGTAATGGCTTCAGCAGCTATGCTGAGAAAGTAAGAAGGAATGTTATCAGGGGCATAAGAGCATGGTTTTAGTTTCTGAAGTAGTTTTTTTATGGTGAATGTAGGTATAGGTTTTAGTGAGAATGGTGGGGGACTGGGGGGAGAATTTGGGAATGTTGATGATGGAGTGGAGATAAGGGGAGGAGCAGTGGTAAGGGGTGAAAAGTTGGTAGGGGAGGATTGGGGTGTAGTGGGGGGTGTGGTGGTGTTTGAAGATGAAAAGGATGAGGTTAGTTTGGAGATAGAATCAATGAAAAAGGTGTTGAATTGACTGGCCAAGTCTATGTCAGGAGCATTAGTGTCCAGCTAGGGTTATCTGGTTTGTTGGGATTAAGGAGGGTAGAGATGCATTTCCAAAATTTTTGAGGGCTTGTTTTGTTGTAGTTTTGGATTATGGAGAAGTAATTTTGTCTATCGGAAATGATAAGCTTTTTTACTTTGTTTCTGAGTGTTTTGCATTCATTATAGGCTAGGGGAATCCTATGTTTCTGATATGATGACCATGGCTTATCTCTAAGGTGCATAGTTACTAGTGTGTTTTTTGTTAGCCAAGGGGTAGTTTTGTTTTTTATTCTTTTTGTTTTTATAGGGCTTGTTGCTCTAAGAGGTTTAGAAAAGTTGAGTTAAAGTGGGCGACAGCTTGTTTCAGGGGTAGAGTTTTTAGGGTGTACCAGTTGATTGCTTTTAGAGAGTTGGAAAAGGTAGCGGGGTTAAAGTTTTTTTTGGCAGCGAGTGGTAATAAAATTGTGAGTAAGATGTAGGGATGAAGTTAGTCAGTGTGTGAATGTGGGCAAGTGGTCACTAAGGGAATCAGGCAGGGTGCCAATATTTGAGAAGTAATGAGGGTGGGAGACTAATATCCAGTCTAGGGTACTGTCACTGGTGAGGTTTTTTGAGGGCCGAGTTATGGAGTTGATCAGTTGAGAGAAGTTGTAAAGATTAATGTTAAGTGGATTTGTGGGAGACTGTATTGCAGACCAATTAATATTCATGTCACCCTTAAGTAGAGTTTTGTTGTTAATGTTATTGGAAAGCCAGGAGAGGATATCTTCTAGTGTAGAAATATTGTTGCCTGGGGGCATGTAGAGGGAGGCTATGCATATGTGTTTGTGTTTATTTACTTGAAGCAGTGCCAGGAGTAATTCTGCATTATTGAATTGGGGAGTTGGTTTGTTATAAGGGGTAACTGTTAAGGAGGATAGACATAGAAGGGCTACTCCACCTCCTTTTTTGTTTGTTCTATCTTTTCTGATTATAGAGTAGTTGGGTGGAATTATTTCGGAATCTTTTATATGAAGTTTTAACCAAGTTTCAGAGATGGACAAAATGTCTGGTTTGTTATATGTAAGCCAGGCATGCAGATTAGTGATTTTGTTAACTATACTTTGGGCATTTAAGGAGGTGAGTAGTATGGATTTATCTGTTGGAGGGGATGAGGATGGGCCTGGGTCGGGGTGTATGTCTCCTGATAATAGAATAGAAGTCAGATATAGCATTAGGTTGGGGAGGTACTTTGTCTGCTTAGAGACAGGGTTGAGTTTAGCTAGATTTATGAAGGATAAGTTAGTTGTTGTAGGGTTAGGATAGTTGTGAGGAGTAATAAGTTTATAAGAGAAGAAAAGATGGTGTTTTATGGGGTATAGGCATGGAGAGATTGGGAAGTGTGAATGTAAGACAGGTAGGTTAAGATGGTTTGTAGTATGAAAGGATGGAGTGTGGTTATAGTTAGTTGGCTGGGTGAGGTAGTAGGTATAGGATATGGTGAGGAGCAGTACTAGATGAGTACAGATGGATATGGCTTTTGAGAGCATAGTGAGATAGGTTATTGAGGGGAGGTATGTTGTGGAGACCCGAGGGAAGGCTAAGGGTGAACAAGAACCAATCTATGGAGCACTAGTAGCTGAAGGTAAGTCCAGGGGACAGGGATTAGGTGGGATAAGGGTGAGCCTAGAGTTGAGAGAGGGGAGTAGAGTAAAGTTTATTATATTTCTAAGCAGATATCCAAAGAAATAAGTAATTAATAGATAGTGAAAATAAAGAAGTCATGAAACAGGAATTATGAGGAGAGGGTGCCACCTAGTGGACAAATGCTTTAGTACACCTGTGGCTCCACAAGGACAGATCCCTAGAGTGGGAGGAAAAGGGGGAGTTTTTTGTAGACCGGAGGGCTAGAAGATGGGCCAAGTATGTGGGGAACAGAGATGGGAAGGGTTAAGCTGCTGGCTGTCCTGGCAGGTGAGCGTGCTAAACCACCTAGCAGGGCCTTCTGGCAGAATACAATCTAGTATGTAGGATTAGCAACGGTTACACATACTTTCTTAAGTCCTTTGATGAATAGTCTTCAGGGGGAGGCTTGGTCCTATTACCGTAATAGAGAGGCTTGGTCCTATTCCCTTAATGGGGAATAGTAGAATTAATTTAGGTATGGGTTTCCAGCAAGGAGCAGTTGCAACAGGGTGAAGCAGGACAGTCAAGCTGGAGAGATAAGTTGAGAGAGAAAATAAATGTGATTATACTGCACAGTGAAAAAGTATATTAGCAATATGTAGCAGTACCAGAAGGTAACATATATACAGTTATATAGTATATTATATTATAGCATTAGCAATGTGTAGCAGTACCAGAAGGTAACATATATACAGTTCTGACAACAGCTATTCAAATCAACAGGATGGTACAATGATGAATTCTCTAACTGCGTTCATTTGGAGTAAACTGTAAGTAAGTTCATGGATAGCAGGCTTATTATATATCAAAATATAGAAACATATGTTATGCCACAATGAATAAAGCTGATTGAAAGTTCAGGACTAGCTAGCATTCAAGCAAAGTAAAACAGAGTAAATGCAGTGTTCACCACAAAACCAATACTGCGACTAGGCTGGGTACTGTTCTGCTACAATGTCTATATACCAATAGCTGGTAAATGCACTAACAGTGCGAGCAGGATATTAAGTAAGGTATATACAATAGGTGCGCTGATACAGAATGGCGTATTACAACATTCTAATAACTAGTAACCTGTAAACACATAGGTCTACATATAGAGCAATATCCAACTGTTTACTTTCATTACTGAACAAGTATAATAAAACAACAGACTAATTCTGACCACATGTGAGTAAAACGCTAACCCAGGATGGCGTTTGCAGTAGTACATATAGCCAACTCGCTTCAGTTCATTAGGCATTGTTTAGTAAAATATAAAGAGCAGTTAATCACTATTGTTTAAACAGCAGTATAAATGCATTTACAGGATGGCGCTTACAGAAGTTAATGTAATTAACTCACTTCAGTTCTTTAATCAGCATTAAATAAAGCATACATAGCAGTTTTTCACTTGTCAGTGAAACGGCAATATAAACGCATTTACATGTGTCCGGACGCTAATGCAGCAATGTGAATGAGAGCGTTACTTTTAAAGTACTTTTAGCAGGCTTGCTGCAAATCCACGGACTCATTCAACACAATAATAACACTGATACACCTTTTGTTATAAAAATAAAATTGAATTTAGACTGAGTTCTGGCTAAAAACAATAATAAAACAACTTACTATAGGAGGAGATGCTACGGCCAGGATGCACAGCAGCCAAGGGCAGAGCCTGAATTAAAGATGGTGCCCTTAGGGCCGGATGGTTTTTATAGGCTTAAAGAAAGGATATGCAGGTAGGAGGGGGAGGAGTGGAATGGGAAGCAATGTCAGAGTTGAGACCCAAGGGAAGGCTAAGGGTGAACAAGAACCAATCTGTGGAGCACTAGTAGCTGAAGGTAAGTCCAGGGGACAGGGATTAGGTGGGATAGGGGTGAGCCTAGAGTTGAGAGAGGGGAGTAGAGTAAAGTTTATTATAGATCTAAGCAGATATCCAAAGAAATAAGTAATGAATAGATAGTGAAAATAAAGAAGTCATGAAACAGGAATTATGAGGAGAGGGTGCCACCTAGCGGACAAATGCTTTAGTACACCTGTGGCTCCACAAGGACAGCTCCCTAGAGTGGGAGGAAAAAGGGGAGTCTTTTGTAGATGGAGGGCTAGAAGATGGGCCAAGTATGTGGGGAACAGAGATGGGAAGGGTTAGGCTGCTGGCTGTCCTGGCAGGTGAGCATGCTAAACCACCTAGCAGGGCCTTCTGGCAGAATACAATCTAGTATGTAGGATTAGCAACGGTTACACATACTTTCTTAAGTCCTTTGATGAATAGTCTTCAGGGGGAGGCTTGGTCCTATTCCCGTAATGAAGAGACTTGGTCCTATTCCCTTAATGGGGAATAGTAGAATTAATTTAAGTATGGGTTTCCAGCAAGGAGCAGTTGCAACAGGGTGAAGCAGGACAGTCAAGTTTCTTAAGTCCCTTGATGAATAGTCTTCAAGGGGAGGCTTGGTCCTATTCCCGTAATGGAGAGGCTTGGTCCTATTTCCTTAATGGGGAATAGTAGAATTAATTTAGGTATGGGTTTCCAGCAAGGAGCAGTTGCAGCAGGGTGAAGCAGGACAGTCAAGTTTTTTATGTCCTTTGATTAATAGTCTTCAGGGGGAGGCTTGGTCCTATTCCTATAATGGAGAGACTTGGTCCTATTCCCTTAATGGGGAATAGTAGAATTAATTTAGGTATGGGTTTCCAGCAAGGAGCAGTTGCAACAGGGTGAAGCAGGACAGTCAAGTGTAGGAGGAGACGCTATGGCCAGGACGCACAGCAGCCATCTGTAGCTGCACTTTGGTTTAGGTTTATGGGAATGCTAGGGCATATTAATGTGTGATTGAGTAGCACGTCTATTTTATGAGAATTTAACTGTCTGATCCTTTGAATTTCACTGTCAGATTGGCATGTAAACATAAAACTCACTTATATATTCCATGTTCCATGTTAATATTTATGATACTAATTACTGAATTTAGACATCCTTAAGATTTGATACAGAAATAGAGCATAACTGCCACTTTGAGCAGAGAAATCCCACCCTGATCTTACGTATGCTAACAAAAAAAAAAAACAACATAGCAAGAGAGTGAAAAAAACTTATTAGAAAATAATATAATACAAGCTATAATACTGAATGTATAATGCTAAAATGGGAAAATAATAACATTTTAAACTGATGAAATCAAAATACCTACTCTTTTTACATATAGAGAGCAGCCCACCCCCTGGACCCATGTTCGTGCTTGTTTCTGAGTTTCTCTAACAGGAAAGTGATAATTGTTTTTTAACTGGATGTGTACTGGTGCAGTGTACATATGCAGAACAGGTATGTCATTAGCAGGTATTCTGAGTTCAACATTGTAAAGTTTTAATATCTTGACATTTCAGTATTATGACTCTCAGTATACTGCAATTACTATTGAATAGTAACATCTATATCTATATCCGTATATCTATATCTATAAACATACACACATATATAGACAGAGATAAAAATATGCAAGAATTAGCAAGTATTTTGTTGCATGTAATGCATAAAGTCAAGCCTAACCCTACATTAAAGATGCCATGGGCCATTTACATCATGCAGTAAGACAAACATTCAGCACATACCTTCTTGTAACAACATTTAGTTCTAAGTTAATAAGCAAAAAGAACAAAAGAGAAGGAAAAGAAGAACAACAGTTTAAACAATTTGCCTAACAGCTTCTTTCTTCTGTTTGAATAAAACAAGAAAACTAAACATAGTTAAATACAAGAGCCATTAACATATGATAAGTCACATAATTAGCAAGAACCTTCCTTCAAATTGCCGTCATAATGAAGTGCAAAACTAAAGAACAAAGAATATCACATTCTCATCTGAAAATGTTATTACAGGCTTAATGCACAAAAGACCACTGATGAAATAGGCGTATAAACATAAAAAAGCAGTTATAAATTCAATGTTCTAACTAATATTTATAATACCAATTATGGTCTTCAGAAAGCTAAATGATTTGATACAAAAATGGAGTATATCTGCGACCTTCTGCTGAACAGAAAAATTACATCCGGATTTTACCTATGTTAAGAAAAAACAGAAAGAGGGTGAAAAAACATACATTTCACTGTCATTAATTCTTAGGAGATAAAGCCAGGATGCACCCAACTGATAAAGCACCATGTAGACAGAGACCCAAAACAAAATCAAAGTAGTTGGGTTACCTGTCAAGACCACATGAAACTAGATTAAAATAGCAAAAATGTTCTTCTCTGTCACCAAAAACTCAATGAATCTTTCTAAACAAGAATTGGGTGACTATGAAAAGGGATTTATTTTTAACTTTAATCTTTGTTTCTTAAACGGTTTCTCACAAAACTTCATTGAGTCAAGGAAGGAAGAAGATACACGAGAACCCTAATCGAATGGAAAGGTGTTTTGTTTTTCCAAAGGAAAAAAAGCATGTAAAGTGAATCAAGCTGTATTACAACAGTAGTAAATATATAGAATTGCTTCTAAGATACAGAAAAGTTTTTTTTCCCCATTTACTTTAATTTACTTTAGATATTGGACAATTTTATTCCTGAGAGCTACTGGCAATTTTCAGAAGCATGTACCATTGGTATAGCATCAGGTTTTATTGGTATATGAATTGAGCACACACACACACACACACACACACACACACACACACACACACACACACACACACACACACACACACACACACACACACACACACACACACACACACACACACACACACACACACACACACACACACACACACACACACACTTCCAAAGCCTGTAAACAAATCAATGCAGTCATACAGGAATCATTTCTAAGATTGAAACAATATTAATTTCATGAACTTTAATGATACTTTGATTTGGGAATGAGGTCCATTGTCACCATGGTATTAGAATCCCAAAAGATTTGGAGAAATTAAAAGGAAGAATCATTTCTATCCTCCAGATTCAGTAAACTTCTGTGCAGGAATACCATATTCCTGCATGGAAGAGACCGTTCCCATGCAGTGCGCCATGCATATTAATGAAGGCGTGCTACCATGTTGTAAAATGGACATGGTTCTGTGTACGAGTGCAGGGGGTGTGTCTGAGAGAAGGGCTCTCACAATACACATGCCCCCTGCACATCAGAATTGCCGTATGGCAATTTAAATAGAGCAAGAATGCTCGTAACAACCCCAACCCATCAGGGTAAGAAATCTGGACAAAGCCATAAGAGACAATCGTCCCTATAAAGCCAGAAAGTTGATAGAATAACAGTTTTAACATAAGCATGAATTTTTGGCAGGGTATGAATTAAAAATGCACAACTCCCAACCCATCAGAGTAAGGAATCTGGACAAAGCCGTAAGGGACCATCGTCTCTACAAAGCCAGAAAGTTGATTGAATAACAGGTTTAGCATTAGCATGAATTTTCAGCAGGGTATGAAGC
Organism: Protopterus annectens; assembly: GCF_019279795.1. NCBI lineage: Eukaryota > Metazoa > Chordata > Ceratodontiformes > Protopteridae > Protopterus > Protopterus annectens. The sequence continues at coordinate 434,753,492 of NC_056727.1, forward strand.
ACATAATGCACACTTCCCAAATCATCAGAGTAAGAAATCTGGACAAAACCATAAGGGACAATTGTCCCTACAAACTGAGAAAGTTGAGAGAATAACAGGTTTAGCATTAGCATGGATATTCTGAAGGGTACAAAGTAAAAAAACACAACAAATAATTTTTTTCACATGTGCAATGAAGTTTAAGTGTAGCTGCTTGGGTGTGCCCATTGCTTAGCTATGCTTAGCCCAGCTGAAAAGGCACAATAAGTTAAATAGCAATAAACATCCAGTATAAACATAAGTGCAATAGTGTGGCGGTTAGAGCATACACCTTGCATATAGTCATTCACGGTGTGAGCCTCACCAAAGCCATTTCCATTTTGTATATGCAATCATTACAATTTTAATTTATTTGTAAATTTATGTAAGAAGTAACTTATATTTCCCAACCAGACTAGTGTATTAGGCCCAGATGCGAGGTGTCAGTGTAATAAAGTAGTGAAAGCCCCATATAAACACAAGTGCCCCATACAGTATAGTAACACAAGAATAAATGTAATTACAACACATTGGGGATGTCAGGGGGAAGGTAAACAAATGTATAATATGTAATGAATGATGAATCAATCCCATACAGGTGGTAGTCCAATAAAATTAAACATAGGCAATGCTAAGCATTGCATAGCTATACTAACCGTGTGTAAACATTGTGCACATATGAATGCTAAACAATGAGTAGCCCAGCTAAGTGGACTTGCTCATTTTTAAGCAGTGCTGAACCTGCACCTTTAAGCACTGCCAACCTTAGCTAAGCAGGTTTGCCCGCAGCTTAGCTTAGCTCAGCATAGTCAAAACCGTCCAATCATGTCAAAGAGCGGGAAGTTAGCCATATTTAAACCCTGCAGGTGGGACTACAGCTCATAACTGGTTGTTGCTCCCCAATGTAGACAGTATGACAGGTGTTGGAGAGGGCATGCACTTTCGGGTGCAGTGCTAGGGCTTACAGGAGTCCAAGGTCATGTTAGGACTCCTGATAAAAAAAACATGACATGAGACTGCTGCAGGACCAGCGCCAGGACTCCCAATACAAAGCAAAAGTTTGGGAAAATCTCACCTCTGATCTCATCAGTGCCACTGGTATCCCTTGGACTGGTGATTAGGTCTGGTACCACTATGCCGACTTGAAATGGAGGAAGAGGGAGCTCTTGAAACAAGGGTTCCAAGAAGCAAGAGAGAGGGGAGATGTCCCAGCAGGGTGTAAGTATTCATAGCAATAACTGTTTACCAAAGTCCAACCTGTGTATGTGATGGATAGGTATGCCTAAATATTTCTCTTTTCATTAGAGCTCCAGCTGAGCGGGCTGTGAACCAGGAAGCCCATGTCAGCAAGTTGCAAAGGCTGAGTCGCGAGGCTGGTAAGTAACAATCCTGCTTGTAGTAGTCATACCAAATAAATATAAAGGAATAAAATGTCACCTGGCACTATAAAAATGTGCATGATTTCTACTAAATAAATCAAACAATATGACAGTAATAGTCCCATATAGGTCATAGTTAAATAACAGTGTAACTGCCTGGCAATGAAGTTCTAAATCCTGGACTGGTTGTGTTTACCCTGGTATTGTATGGCATGAAATGTTGCATTCACTAAGATCTGATATCTGAATAGTAATGTTGTGTTAACCACTGTTTCCCACACTGTGCTACATAAAAAGATGTCTAGAATGTCTGTATAAGAATGTTGTAATTACAAGGTCAGATTGTACAACCAAGAGAGACTTAGAAAGAAAACATTGAAAGAAGAAACACAGTTTCACTCTGATGATAAACATATTGTTCTATTTTTAGCAGACACAGCCATGGTTTCAATCCCAGGAGTTGTAGTAAGCTGCCTGCATAATTTCAACTAGGATTTTGTGAATATGTGTAGAAACAGTCAGGTAGTGTTAACAAGCATTCCCCCCACATGTCTTCCAGGTAAGAGAACTGCAACTGCCTGGCAATAAAGGTCTAAATCCTGGACTGGTTGTGTTTACATTGGTATTGTATCACTTGACATGTTGCATTCACCAAGATCTGATATCTGAATAGTAATGGTGTATTAACCACTGCTTCCCACACTGTGCTACATAATAAATATGTCTAGGAATGTCTGTTTAAGAATGTTGTAATTACAAGGTCAGACTGTACAACCAAAAAAGACTTAGACAGAAAACACTGAAGGAAGAGACAGCAGTTTTTTAATAGCTCACTCTGATGAAATACAAATTGTTGTATTTTTAGCAGACACAGCCATGGATTGAATCCTGGGAGTAGTAGTAAGCATACCTCCCAACCGTCCCGAATTATCCGTTTTTTGCCGAGTTTTGGGGTAAAAAAATGGGGTGCCACGATTCCCGAGTGGCACCCCTTCATTTCCGATTTTCCCAGCGTATTTTTTTTTTTTGTCCTGCATGTTGCTGACGTCACCGCACATGCACGATGACGTCAGCTCCATCAGCCTGTCGGAATTCAGCACTCGCGTACGTTGTGCATGCATTGCCAGTGTGTTTTTAAATGCGCGTGAGCGGGAAGAAAGTAACGACTGCTTTTCTAAATGGATCTGGCTGCCTGCAAGAAGGACACACTTATAAATGGATTATTATATGCGAGCGCCAAGCGGAACGGACAAGTTCAGGTAAGGGCGCATGTGTGTTTGTGTGTGTGTGTTTCTGGGTGTGTTATAGGTGAGATTTATAGGCTCTTATGAATAGTACTGAACAAATTAGTGTAGACAGGGTCAAGGTAGAGCAAGGAGATAATTCAGAGAAGCAAGTAGTGACACAAATAGTACAGTACGCAGCATATGTCGATGATCTGCATGATGACATGGATATTAGTTTCTCGGTACAAGTGAGGCATCGTAATTAATGCAAATAATGGAATCAAACATGGAGGAGTGATTCTGAGACATATAGCACAGGCATACTATTTTGTGGTGTTCACCTGTATTGAACACCAAAATTAGCTACAGCACAAAATGTTAAAAAGTTTGCAATGCCATTTACTAGAGAATGGCAGCATATGTTATTGGCCATGTTTAGAGCCAGTGCCCAGATATGGCATACCACAAGCTTCCACACCAGTGTATATACTACTTAAGTGCCTAACTTACCAGCATATAACTGACTGTGGATTTCTTCTCCTTGTGTAGGAAATCACATATTGCTCTTATGCATGATCAATAAAGATGAATAGTGCAGGGTCAATAGGGATTAATAGGTGGCCCAACCCAGTGGACATTAATGTATACCCAGTTTAAACATCCTGGATACATGGACTTTTCAGCAACCTATGGAGACATACTAGGGACATTGTAGGCAGCAGCCATGTGTATAGCAAACCAATTCTTCAATATTACATGGCAGCATCCACAGGAATATATATCATTATTAAGGACAGACATATATAGAACCACCAGTATACAGGTATTTTACACCAGAACTCATTTCCCTGGTAGACCATGCTATAGATGACATATAATACTGGACATGTGCAGAAACACAGAATGTGGTGGGATGCAATTTTGGCCTTCTGGAGGAATGGTTGTGCTGTCTTGATGTGTCCAGTGGGGGCCAGTGCAGTAATCCCCAGAAATCTCTAGCCAAATAGCCCTTGTTTGTGCAACACTTTATACCATGGCTATGCAGAAATGGCTATAGCAGCAGCAGGTGAAAATTATATTAGGGACCACTGTACCTATTACAGCAGCTAATGAAGAGTGATGCATCCAGTCTGAAAGGAGCAGGTAGCAATAATACTCCATGTAAGGCAAATGTAGTTACAGTGCATTATAGTGCTGACAGAGATACAGCATTTGCCTCACTACTACATGCCATGAATCAGACAACACAAGTATGAAATGACATATTCATTATCACACTCAGGCTATGCTACTCAATGCATGGACCATCCAGAGTGTCAATCTAACATGAAGTTACCCATGTAGGTTAGAGGATGATCTGATTACAATCATCATCACTTGCACAGACTAGGGGGGATCACTGTGATAGGTAACAGCAACAGTGTCGTAGGTGTTGCATGTCTCGTGTATTCAAATGAGACACTGAGGCACAGGATGGGTACTGTAGGGACCATTTTTTGGTTCAACCAACTGATGCAAAGAGGTATTCTCTGTGTAAAACAAATCATAGGACTGACTGTACATAAAAGTGACACTCAGTCGTACAGAGTTTATCTGTCCCAAAGTCTCACTACAGCTGTTTTGTAAGGGAAGAGCTGAGTGTGCCGATTTTTGGGACAGTATTCCCCCATTATTGGCTTCATCCAGGTTTTGTGCTAAGGTTGAGAGCTATGGTAAGAACTGAATTCACTGAATATGTTTGGGGGCTATATTCCCCCATTACTGGCTTTGTCCAGGTGTTTTTTAGTAATAGGTTGAGAGCTATGGTGAGAACTGAATTCACTGAATGTTTGGGGGCTGTATTCACCCATTGTTGGCTTTGTTCAGGTGTTTTGTGCTATGGTGAGAACTGAATTCACTAAATGGTAGCCATTTAAGTTTCCGTCTTCCTCTTTCACAAAACAGCTGATTTGGCATAGTGGTATGTTGCTCTGACTGTTTTGCACAGGGTCCCCTGGGTTCAAGACGTGGCAGTGAAATGTATGGTGGTAACACAGCATTTTATTCTAGCAGCTTTCCAACATTATACAAGCAATGTTTAAAATGTGTCCCTGGTTTTTGATCTTTTGTCCCCCCCCCCAATACATTTTGGCTTTTTCCAGATTTCTTGTGCTGCCAAATTCAGAGATTACAGCTGAGACTCGAGTAGATTTTACAAGGAGCTGAGAGCTGCAGAGGAACAAAAGTTTAGTGCTGCTTATGCTAAGTCTGCTTGTACTGTTAATAGCACAACAGGTAGTGTACTTGCTTTTGATGCAGAAGGCTGTGGGTTCTACTCCCACAGTAGGTAGATGCATTGCTGATACTATACTGTGTTGTAAAGGGGGTGGATGCTGCAGTCCTTTTTGGCAAAGATACCTAGTAACTATGAACCTGTTATCAGTTTGCTATCCATTCCCTATTGCGGTATTACTAGCTTATCATTTTTTAATGCATGCAACATAGGCAATTTATTCTTCAAGGGCAAGAGGCACTTTATTTGTAGATGAAACAATGACATATAAAGTTGTTTGCTAGCATCAACCTCTTTATTAGTTACAGATTTTTTTAATGTGGATTTTACTACTTCAGAGATTGTGCATATTTACTGATACTGGTGAACTATAGAAGGTTGAGTAGACTTTTTATGATGGAAATGTCCTGAATTGGGCAGTTTTTTCACTGGTGCAAGCATTTTGTTTCATTGTTTACTGGAAAAATGTTCAAAACAATAAATTTAAAATGCCCTCAACAACTGTACTGTATTGTACAAGGAATATAATGTAATACAGTCAGGAAGGTGTATCAAAGAGCATGTGTATGTTTCATGTTCAAGGGGCCTATGATTTTGAAAACAGACCAGAGTTAATCTTTATCTGCCTCTGGAAAAATGTATTTTCTTTGAATATGGGTTTCAATGCTGTTTCAATGCATGTGAGTTTCAAGGGCAGAGAAGTTTTAATGCTAAGTCTATTTTCATTGTGAGACTGCATTGGTTTGTTTAACAGATATCTATTAGGGTTTGTGCTGTAAAATGCAAAATAAAACTTTCAAATGAAATCTAAATCATCACAGAAGTAAAGCAGTATGCACATTACAGTGTTTATGGTAAATGGGGCAAAATAACCAAGGAATGGGATGTTGAAATGGCTGCAGGGGCGAGGCTCCATTCGACCATGATTTTGTGAGGAGGGGGGGGGGTAGCAAACTCAGACAGCCCTGGTTGAACTATACCTCTCAGTTGTCCATATGTTTGCAGAATGAATAGATAGTTGCTTCTTATTTTTGGTTTGTTCCTCATAAAATTTGTAGTTTTCTAGCAAATCATTTAGGAATTAAGTCACTAAATGACAGACATTGAGTTTCAGACGTCATAACCTTCGGAAAAATGCATGCTAATGCAAGGCCTGTTATTCTATCAACTGTCTTAAGTTTATACAAGAGCAATTTTTAGTAGTGTCTGTATGTTCCCCCAATACATTTGGCCTTGTCCAGATTTCCTGCATTAAGAGGTTGAGAGGTATGTGCAAATTGTTTTATAGAATTAGGAATATCCAAACCTCTCCATTGTCCCCAATTTTGGCTCAAAATGTTGCTCTCCCCTAATAATCCCTCCTCAAAATGGTAATTTTGGAAGAAAACTTGGAGGGTTTACAATTATATAACTGTAATGATCAGAGTTATAGATTACTTGTATTTCAGAAATGCATGTAGATGCTCTTATTTTGTTTGCTGCTCAAGTTAACAGTGTTAATATTAAAAAAGGTGTCCCCATTTTGATAGGTTCCCAGCTGTGTTGTGTGGCAACTTTATATTTTTGCATCACATTTTGGCCTGTAAAATTGTGGTTTTCTGGCAAATTAGTGGCAAGTCATTAAAGATTGAAGTTAGAAAATAACGAGAGACATTTGAGTTTCAGATTTCATACCCTTCAGAAAATTTGTACTAATGCAAGACCTACTACTGTTATATTATCTAAGTTAATAAGAGCAATATTTAAAAAAAATTGTCCTTATTTTTGGGTCTGTGTCCCACTTCTAGTTCCATGTATGGCTTTGTCCAAATTTCCTGCTCTGAAGTTGAGAGGTATGAGTGTCAGAGCCATCACTGTCAGCCAGAGACATTTCAAATTGTGACATACTTGTTGCACCCCACTCCCCATTGTAGTGGCTCTGGATGTGTCCAAGGAAGGCAAGGAGCAGTTATGCAGTGTAAGTGTGCAGAGTATTCCCCCATCAAAGGTAGACCACAAGTACGACCGTGGCTTTTCATCTGTCCTTGATTTTGCAGAATGTTCTGGTTTTCTGTTATATTTTTATACTGTTGATTTATGCTTCTTATTATTCAGGAAATGCATGCTGTCACAGTGCCCTGTTACGCTGTTTAAGTAGCAATAATTTAATGACCATCAGGTAAGCTTGTCAGAGATTGTAAGATACAAGTAAGCTTCAATAAGCATACTGTTAAAGAATTATCAGCATTGAAAGCCTTTTTGTTGTTGCCATGCCGAGAATATTTACATAACTAGATAATGTATAAGCCTTGGGTATTGAAATGCATATGACAGTATTTGTAATAAATGGACAGGATTACAGTATTTTGAGAAGCTCATTACACTTGTTGGAGACTTGCAGTCATCTTTTGTTGGAGACTTGCAGTCATCTTTGCAGGCTTACTCATAAACTAAACAAAATGCCAATCTATCATGTGTGGTTCATAACTTGTGCAGGAATCCTTTAAGCAATTTATCTTGAGCTTGTTTCCTGTTTGCTGTTCATTTTTTACTTTGATCATGTCTTTCCCGTGAAACAAGTAGATAGCTGTGTCAGGCAGCAGGTCTTTTTTTGGATAACAAACAGTTTTACAAGTGGGGGTATCACAGAGATTGCTACTTTCAGCATGTTACTTGGTAATTTTATAAAGTTGAATATAAATTATAATTAGAATTGCAGTGCAAGGAGTAGTGGTTTGAGTTGAGTGCTGCTTGTTTTTTATACTTGATTTTGACTGGCATTCCAGTAATGTATTTAAAATGTAATTTATTTTTTCAAGCCTCACAACCTGTTTCCATCTGAATATTAAGTAAGTTGTCATGTAGCCAATGCATTGAAATATTTTTTTCTTCTACACTTCATTTTGTCTTGATTGGACTCTCGTAATGACTGTTTGGCACCCAGGGCAGAGTATTTAATTAAAGTTCCAGTTGTTGTGGTTTTGAGCATAGCCCTACCCACTTTCTAGTTGGCCACACCCCTTCCCATTGGCCCACCCATTCAGCTGTTTCCTGCAGCCCTCCTTTAATTTGAAGTCACCAGCCGCCACTGACACAAACCACATAATAGGTTGCTACATTGGCTATACTGGGACACATAGGTGCAGGCAACGACTCTGAAGCAAGTCCACTAATATCTGAGCAAGCAGGTAAGTTCACAGGTGACATCCTGTAAGGCTGACTATGACTATGAATCAGACATATCCACACCATCAAGGACAATTGCAACTGTGTCTCCGCATATGTTGTAAGTCTCAGATGAAACAACACAATTCCCCCTGTACTGGGGGGGTAAAGAACACCCCATATACACATGCCATGGATATAGGCAACATGCATCATACAGGTTAGGTGGGAACATCGCCACCCTGTTCACCCCAGTCATACATGGAGATATGCACATCTACCACACTCCTCCCCTCAGCAATGGTGAGCATCTACATATTGCCTACTGATGGCAACAACAGCATATCTCCATGGGGCATAATAACATCAGTGTCTGCCTCCTACATGACCTCATGCATATGCTCAGAGCTCCATCATACACCACAGTCAAACACAGACCTGCCACCATACACACACCATCACATGGAAGATGACCACTGTCAACCCTCTACACAGAAATGAATGGAGGATAGAGGATTATGCAATCAAGTGTCCTACATTGGGGGGAATAAGATAGCTCAGGTACAGGGGTGTAATATAAGCTGCTATAGCCATGATAGCTTGAAGATTTCTGGTGTAGTATTGATTATTTGCAAGTAATATCCACTGTTGATGTGCATTTTGAAAACCGTATGAGGTCCTATGACCTTATCCTGTTTATGTCTTCCAGGTAACATGCAGAGCACTCGCCTACCAGCATTCTCTGTTGGGGAAAAAGACATCATCACCCATTATGTGACTGGACATTATGCCCTGTCATGGATGGAGAGCAGAAGATGTGCAGGAAAGGACTGCCTTGTGGAACAGTGTGGTCCACAGGGTAAATGATGCCAGCCTGCACAGCAGAACTTATGTGCATGTGCAGCATCGGGCCACCAAACTCAAATGCCATGCTCATCAATGGACTGCTGCTGTAGCAAGGAACCAGCTAGACATGGGGGGGCCCAGCAATCCAGCTCCCACTAACACCCACTGAGGAGCTCCTCACCACACTTGGGCCACACGTCGAATGCACAAGCCATGATGTTGAGGGAAGCATTGTGGAGGTGGGTTGCACATACACACACACACACACACACACACACACACACACACACACACACACACACACACACAGACACACACTGGATGAGGAGCGTGCAGGTAAGGGCACAATGGGGATTAGTATGCTAATGTATCAGACATACATGTATCTGTATTGTATCTACATACATGTTTCAGGTCTAATTGCAGTTGTGGATGGGGTTTTCTAATGCACAGAGGTGCACATCTATGGTAAGGACAGGACATTGTGCATTATTGCAGTTAGTACTGTAGATGTGCAGACATGCTGCATCCATCCTATACCAAGGCCACATGTGCATCTGTTGACAATAACTCCCTCTCACAACTATGTAGGACCCTCTGGTCTGCATATGGGACAACATCCTGAAGCTGGTGAGTATTACATTGTTCTGTTGTTGCCTGGAAATACCCCAGGCATGTGAAAGGCATGCAATTTACCATGCACACAGCCATCAGTAAAAGCTATATTGCTTTATGTAATAGCTATATTGCTTGTTGTGCATGCTTACTTGTGCTGGGGTTAACTGTATTGCATCACTGTGGTCAGGTCACCACTGTGGCTTATCTGCCATGAATTCAACATTCCTGTAGCATACCTCACACCTTGTCAGTGCCAAGATGTCTGGACAGATGCCAACAAATTGTGCTAGACAAATGGCCTAAGCTGACACATTATTGGCATACAGTGGATATAAATTGTATACACACCCCTCCTAAGATGCAAGGTGTTCCTGTTACATACTAATTAGGACCACAATATGACAGTCCACACCTCTTCCAGCCTTTACTGTGACCCATAACAGGTGCAGTTCACTTGTAAAACCAAGCATGTGGACTCATGTATTGCACCTACAAGGCCCGCCACCTGTGAGGGTGGCAGACATCCTATCAGCATGATGTTTCAGTCAGGTATGATACCTCATGCTGCCATATGTGTCAGTACACTCACTGTGGCCTATTTGGCTATAATATCAAATACATGGGCATTGTTAAGGCACACAGACCACTTCTGACCATGTATAGGTTTCAAACATATGGATATTCCAGACACATCTGTACAGAGGAGTGTACAATGGTTTAACCTGCTGCATGTGAGGCAGATGCTGTCACTACACTATATAAAGTAATGGCAGTGGGAGGTAGTCACCAGCCGTATATGGTATACACATCAAAATGGTATAAGTCACACATGATATGATCCTCACACACACACGAACAGTTGCCAGCATTAGGATTTGAATTCCTGCCTATGTAGGTATTCATACTATAGTGCTATACAGTTATTTGATGTGCCACAGAGCTAATACATCTCCACCTCTTCCAAAGGTACTTCTAAGGTGGATGACATCAACAGGTCTGCTAAATTTGAGTGAAGGGAAGTGTAAAAGTTAGTACACATGTCAAAAATGGAATGAGCCAGAGAGTACATGATTCACACACACACACACACACACACACACACACACACACACACACACACACACACACTTGCCAATATAGGGATTAGAACTCCTGCCTATCTAGGTATTCCTACTAGGAGTGCTACCTAGTTATGAGATGCAACACAGAACTTATACATTTCCATCTTAACCAAAGGTACTTCTGAGGTGCATGACATCAACAGGTCTACCAGATTGGAGTGAAGGGAAGTGTAAAGGGTAGTAACCAGGTCAAAAATGGTATGAGCTATACAATAAATGATTCACGCACACATGCACATACACACACACACCTGTCAGTATTGGGATTAGAACTCCTGCCTATCTAGGTATGTCTGCTATAGTGTTACACAGTTACCACACACACTACAAAGCTTACTGAAGTTTCATATGGCCAAAGCTGCTGATAACTGCACAGCTGTGGTAAAGTATTACAGGAGGCTGACAGTCTGCCTTCTGTTCCACCTGTACATCATGCTAGTTCTTTCTGTCTTGCACTTCAACTAACATTATGGCTTGGCCCTTCACCAGGTTATTGCATCATGAAGTGTGGCACACCTGTGAGCCTTTAGCAGTACTTGTTCATCACAGATGTTGCTCCAGTACTTACTAGTTATGTCCACCCCTCCTGGCATGTTTGAATGGTGGTTATCTGTGCTTTCACTCATTAACCTGGTGCACATGTCCATTCTGGGGCACTATTGCAACTGCCACATGTACACAGACATCCCTCTCCTCTAAACTCCAAACACTCAGACCTGTGAGGGTTACCCATATATCACCCAATGTGGACATATGCACTCTCCAGCAAAGACTGGACTAGCAGGTCAAGATGACAAGATCAACACCTGCACCACACCATGGGAAACACGTAGCTCACCATGACACTCACTTTGACAGCCATGACATACAGCGAAAAGCCACATACCCACCTTCCCAGAGACATTCAATGGACATCTACCCAAACAGCACTGACCAGCAAGGCAGACACCCACTCAGACACCATGACATGACACATGGTAAGGGACACATATGTAACTTACATAGTGTGCCCCCAATCTAAGCCCCTAAGGCTAATCACTTTGCACAATACAGTGATCATGGGTAACTCAATACTGAGGCACACACATTCCACTCACTAGGTTGAATATGGAGCAGGTAACAGCCTAATATCAATCACATGCCAGGATCTAACACATGACACAGACAGTCATGTCACTCCACAAGAACTATGAGTATCACTCCATATCCATGTGGGTGTGAATGACTTGGGACACACCTAACTGGACTACATGACAGGAGACATGGTTGTACTTTCTGATTATGTGGTCCAGGCAGGTGTGATAGTAGCCCTGGGGCAGTGTACTGCTGTCACCCAGAATGATGCTGTGGTACTATCAAGAGATGGTTGACTGCAACATTGGCTTAGGTGTTATGTGTCATTCTCAGGGGATACAGGACCTCTCTGCTTGGGATGGCATGATTGACAGAACGCAATGACTTGCCATAGATGTCCTACATCTGTCACCACTGGGTTGCCAGGTACTGCCTACGTGTCTTGCCACTACTATGGTGCCTTATTAGACAGTGTTCCTAATGTTATTACCACCATAACAGCTACACCTGTATGCAATCTGAGGCTCATGCTGCTCAACAGTGGACATCTAACTGTCAGGATGCAGTCACTCATAGCAGTTGGAGTGTAGGACACATGTCTGCTGTAATGGAGAGGTGGTTTACAGCAGCAGACAGCAGACCTGCAGTATCAAGCTATGACACATTCCACAGCTGTCAGCCCCCAAACATGGACCACACCACACCTCCACAGGTGGTGCTGTTTCCATATTCATTATGGATAGGAACACCTCCAGACTAGTATCCCATCATAATGCATTGGGGATACTTCTGGTACAACTGCCTTGGGGTAATAGTGCAATCCAGACCATAGCCTGCTATGGGTCCACATATATGTCCCTAGACTGTCAATGCACATTCCTCAACACCCTGCCATCTCTGATGGTCCAATGCAACACTGACATAGTACAAGTCTTCAACTACCCCGCCATCACCTTGAGAATGTAGCCAATTGCCAGTACAATGGCCCAGCACTTCTGGGATTCATCATTTCCATTGCCCTAAACCAGTTCATACTGACCCCTGATAGAGGATGCAACAACCTTGACCTATGTTGACCACTTAAATATGGGACCATTGCTCATCCCCAAATGTCAATCCCTGCATGATGAAATTCACACAGGCTGTAATCAACATGGAACTCAACATGTCAGCCACACCCCCCACAAAGATAACCACTGGGCAAAAACTCCCCAAAGCTGACTTTGCAGCCATGAAAACAGGGGTGGATGTCTTCACTGCACACATGGCAATGGGATGTAGCTGCATTACTGTGGAATCATACACATAGGCACTGTACAAACAGGTACATGAATGCATGGTACTAGTCAGAGACAACAGAACCCAGACACTGTCCTCCAAACACCAGGAGACAATGCGATAGTCCCCTGCCATTACTAAAGTGTACATCAGAAGGAGGACACTTTTGCAGGGAAAGGTGGTGTCCCATGACTGTTGAACTCCCTTATTAGACTCAAAAACAACATTGGATCCCTCATGGTGTCCCCAACAGGCATCTATGGCTGCAGAGATGCAGCAGACACTGACAACAGTCATAACAGCCTTGATAGTTACATCAACAACCTCCACAGCATTAAACACAAGTGCTCTGAGTTACTGCACAAAGCTAATACCTATCCTGAGAAAACAGATATTGGCCACAGTCTTGGCAACACATTCAGTGCCATCTTTACCCCTCTCTCCCCCCACAAGCGAAGTGCTGAGTGAATGTGTTTTCACATGCCGTATCACATTTAATTTCTAGGTGTCTGTGTGTCACCAGGATGTGGCCCTGCAGCAAGGCCACAGGGTATGGCAGTGTGGTGACACATCCACCATGTCATAGGCAGGGTACAGTATGTGCATGGTAATTCCTGGTCTGTAACACAGTGACTGCATATACCTCACAGATTATAGGGCTGAGGGTTGTACATAGGTACATTTTGATGTACATCTGCTGTAGAATGGCGAATGGTACACGTTCTAGTTTGGACAGACCTTCGATTGCTGATAACCACAGCCACAGGAGATATTCATCAACCAAACACACTGGGATTACTATTCACACATACACAAACACACACACACTCACACACACACACACACACACACACACACACACACACACACACACACACACACACACACACACACACACACACACACACACACACACACACACACACACTTGCCAGTACTGAGATCCATAGGTTAATTGCTTCATAGGTGTGTAGTAGGTGAATGGGCTTAAAGGCTCTACAGGACTAGCCCAAGGGAATACCTTGGCATCAGGCCACATGACAATAGTCCCCAGTGTGGCTCAGGAGTATAGTCACTGGAGTGGCCCCGGGGGTGGGTATTCTATTCATAATAACCAGAAGCAAACAGTATATACTATGAACCACCAGAAGGATGACCAAGGTGCTCCAGAAAAAAGTTTATTTCAGTTGAGCGCTTTCATTTGTATTAAGAACAAGACTTCATCAGAACATCAGTAAATTGCACTTCCCTTATCAAGGGAATTTACTGATGTTGTTCTGATGAAGTCTTTTTCTTAATATAGATGAAGGCGCTCAACTGAAATAATTTTTTTTCTGGAGCATCTTGGTCATCGGTATGGGTATTGTATTCCCCATCCACTCATCCAGGTTTCTATTGTGGGTGGCCAGTGATGTGCACTACTTCCCATGTATGTGATCTATATTCCATAACATAGACAGTGTCTGGGTTGTGCACGTCCCACATGCATGTCCTTTGATGTGTGGAAGTATGCTTGAGGTCTCTGGGGCATGTTGTGTGGACTGATTGGTATCTTCTGATGTAGCATTCCTGACCTCATTTAGTGAGACCTGGCAATGTAATTGAGGTCATGATTGCACCTACATTGACAGTATGATATGGGTATTCAGTAGAGTTAGTGGCATCTGTCCATACAGTGCATGTGTATAAGGCATGGTATACCCTTTGTGGGGTACGTTTGCAGACTTTACAGTTGTTGCAGGTGTCCAGTGGGGAACATGGCAAAAGGGCCACTGTACACATTGATTGGGCTACTGAGGGGATGGAACAGGGTGCCATGTCCTTTTACTTGCTGGATAACACACAGTTAGGAGATGTAACACATCAAAGTACTTTCTGATGTCAGTGGCACTGTTGTGGTCAACAAGCATGTAGTCCAATGCAATCACACCGTGGGTACTATCTGTGAGGCAATATGCAGGGGAACTGCCAATATAGTGGTTGTTGCCTAGCCAAGTGTGTTTGTGTATGATATGTGGGTGGGGAGTGGTCTCTGAGTAATAAAAGGGTTGCCTATATTGTTCTCTAATCCATACTGTCACATTTATTGCTGCGGATTGTCTACACCAACCTCTATGGTGTTTGACAACTGTTGGCCATGTAATGTGGACATTGTGACATATACTAGGTCCTGAACATAATAACTTAGCAAAACCCATCCCTGAATGGATCCTGTTATTCCACAAGCACACAGGATACTGATGACACACACACACACACACACACACACACACACACACACACACACACACACACACGCACACACACTTCCCAGTACTGAGTTTTAAACCCCAACTTAGCTATGTATTGCTGCTACAGTGGCACCACATTTATCACATGCATCACAGAGCTTTTAGGATGGATGCTGTCCCAAGGTACTTCTAAGGTGAGGAACATCATCAGCCCTTGTAAATACTGGCATTGGCTGATGTAGTGGGTGAGAGATTCCAAACAATATTTCACCCTACACACATGTTTACATTTGCCATGGGTGAGGTTCAGACCTCTATCTAACTATCTTTTCAGACCATTAAGTTACGCATTTACCACATGCACACTGACCTTGCCAACAGGTACTTCTAAGGAGGATGATATCTGTAAGACTGCTAAAGTTAGGCACTGAGATGTGTACTGTGTGTAAATGGGGCCAAAATCTTTGAGATACAGACATACATATGTACACACCCAAACATTTGCCAGGGATGAGATTCAAACCCATACCTATGTAATTATTGTTACTACATCATTCTGCATTTACCACACACACCATGTAGCTTACATGTTGGAGACTTGTGCAAAGGTATCTTTGAAGGTGAGTGACATCAACAGCAGTGCTAAAGGAGGGGTAAGGGAAGTGCTGTAAGTATGAATGACCACAAAATAGGCCTTTACAAGGATATACACACTCTCTCACACAAACACTCACATTTACACAGTTGCCAGGATCAGGACTGGAATACCTACCTCACCAGTTTGCTAAACTATAGTATTACGCAGTTATTGCAAGCACCACTTAGCTTATATATTGGAGAGCTGTCCACAGGTATCTTTGAAGGTGAGTCACATCAGCAGCATTGCTAAAGGTGGGGTATGGGAAGTACTGCAAGTGTGAATGACCACAAAATCAGGTCTCTACAAGGATACACACACTCTTTCACACAAACACTCACATTTACACAGTTACCAGGATCAGGAATGGAACACCTACCAAACTAGTTTGCTACACTATAGTATTACACAGTTATCACAAGTGCCACAGAGCTTATTTATTTATTTATTTTATTTTATTTATTTAACATTTGTTGACCGGGAATGTCCGACTAGGTTCCACAGAGCCTGTTTTCAGCGGAGGCCCAGGGAGAAATGCTCCAGATGCATGTCTTTGGAATGTGGGAGGAAACCGGAGTACCCGGAGGAAACCCACGCGAACACAGGGAGAACATGCAAACTCCACACAGAAGGCACCCCTGCCAAGAATCGAACCAGAGAACCTCTTGCTGTGAAGTGACAATGTTAACCACTGCACCACTGTGCTGCCCAATGCTTATATGCTGGAAAGCTGTCCACAGGCATCTTTGAAGGTGAGTCACATCAGCAGCAGTGCTGAAGGAGGGGTATGGGAGATTTAGTGAGTGTGAATGGCCTCAACCACATTCATCTAAAAACACACACACTCACACATAACTTTACATTTGACAGGACTGGGATTACACTGCTACATGGATACCTATTTGTACTGTAGTGGTACACGGTTATCACAAGCACCACTGACACTATAGGGCTGAGGGCTATCCAAAGGTATTTCTACAGTGAATGACATCAACACATTAAATGATGGAATGTGTAGTGGGTGGGACAGGCCTCATAATGGGATTCTATCTGTCGCTTTCTGTCTTTCTCTTCCCCACGTCTCTGTGTGTATATGTTCGACATATTATATTATGTTGGCCTTAGATGTGTGTGTGTATTCTTATCCAATGTGTGTGAGGATGACGTTGGATGTGTGTGCACAGACAACTGCAAATAACCGATATCTGTAGTCCACTGTGTTGTGAGACATGGGCTCCATTTCTCTAAGTGTAGGAGTATGCCTAATATGACCTTCTATATTGAGTGTGTGCATCTGTTCCAGGGAGGGTTGGACTCCAGTTCAGGGTTTTGTGTGCTACAGCTACACCTAGCAAACTGTTTCTGCAGGATATCTGTAGATAAGTTGCCAATACGGAGACACAACAGGCTTAACATACAGGGGATACTGTAACTATTGCTGTCTGTGCTGCTTGCGTGACATGTTTGGATCTAGCATAGATATTCTGACATATGTACTGTTTTACACTGTGATGTGTCATGTCATCAACTATTGACAGTTAACATTCTTTTCTCACGGTTATTTACTGGAAAATACAAAATGAATGAAGCTGAGACCAATATTCTGAGGCATATAGACTACACATTCTGGCAGACACCTGCCATTGTGGAGGGGTAGTTACAGACAATAGACTGCTGGATCTGTGTAAATGGTGCAGCACCTTGTTAGTATGCTGGCTGGGGTTCCCCTCCTTGTGCTTTTCTCAACTTCACGGAATGGCCATATCCTCCTGGGCCCATACTTCTCAGCTGTACAGATACACCCAGGTTATCCAGAGGCAGGACTCATATATCTGGTCAGTTTACCTTCACATTGTGGTTTACAAACAGTTTTGTGGAAGCATGGAGGTGTTTAGGTGAAATGGCAGTGGAGTTTCCAACCAGATTGTTTAATGAAATCTTGGAAAGTGAGAGAATGCCTGAGGAATGGAGAAAAAGTGTTTTGGTACCGATTTTTAAAAATAAGGGTGATGTGCAGAGCTGTAGTAACTACAGAGGGATTAAATTGATCAGTCTCAGCATGAAGTTATGGGAAAGAGTAGTGGAAGCTAGGTTAAGAAGGGACATGATGATTAGTGATCAGCAGTATGGTTTCATGCCAGGAAAGAGCAGTACAGATGCAATGTTTGCTCTGAGAGTGTTGATGGAGAAGTACAGAGAAGGTCAGAAGGAGTTGCATTGTGTCTTTGTGGATTTAGAGAAAGCATATGACAGGGTGCCTAGAGAGGAGTTGTGGTACTGTATGAGGAAGTCGGGAGTGTCAGAGAAGTATGTAAGAGTGGTACAGGATATGTACAAGGGTAGTGTGACAGTGGTGAGGTCTGCTGTGGGAGTGACGGATGCATTTAAGGTGGAGGTGGGATTACATCAAGGATCAGCTCTGAGCCCTTTCTTATTTGCAATGGTGATGGACAGGTTGACAGACGAGATCAGACAGGAGTCCCCATGGACTATGATGTTTGCAGGTGACATTGTGATCTGTAGTGAGAGTAGGGAACAGGTGGAGGAGACCCTGGAGAGATGGAGATATTCTCTAGAGAGAAGAAAAATGAAGGTTAGCAGGACTAAGACAGAATATATGTGTGTGAATGAGAGGGAGGATAGAGGAATGGTGAGGATACAAGGAGTAGAGGTGGCAAAGGTGGATGAGTTTAAATACTTGGGATCAATAGTTCAGAGTAATGGTGAGTGTGGAAGAGAGGTGAAGAAGAGAGTACAGGCAGGATGGATTAGGTGGAGAAGAGTGTCAAGATTGATTTGTGACAGACGAGTACCTGTAAGAGTGAAAGAGAAGGCCTACAAGAGGGTAGTGAGACCAGCTATGTTATATGGGTTGGAGACAGTGGCATTGACAAAAAGGCAGGAGTTAGAGCTGGATGTGGCAGAGTTAAAGATGTTAAGATTTGCACTGGTGTGAAGAGGGTGGACAGGATTAGCGATAAGTATATTAGAGGGTCAGCCCAGGTTGGAAGGTTTGGAGACAAAGTCAGAGAGGCACAATTACATTGGTTTGGACATGTGCTGAGGAGGGATGCTGAGTATATTGGGAAAAAGATGCTAAGGATGAAGCTAGCAGGTAACAGGAAAAGAGGAAGGCCTAAGATAAGGTTTATGGATGTGGTGAGAGAGGACATGCAGGTGGTTGGTGTGACAGAGCAAGATGCAGAGGACAGGAAGAAATGGAAACAGATGATCCACTGTGGTGACCCCTAATGGGAATAGCCGAAAGATGATGATGATGATTTGTGACTATTCATTCATGGGTTTGCAGTCGGGACTAGTATGGGTGGACATTAGAGTTTCAGACTTCACACAATCCAAGCTTTTACACGTACACCCCTCTGTTATTTTCTCCTCCACCTAACATTATGTAAACAATATCTCATAGGTATCCCTATAGTTGGGCCTTTATCCCAGTAGTATTTATGGCCTGATCCACAGTCCTTGCAGTAGGACATGGGGAGGCATGCTACTGGCATTTGTCAAAATGGGCTTGCATTTGTTTTCTGTTTACTGTTAGGTTGTTAGTAGGGACCCCCTGAAATTCCATACATTGGCACTATGGGTGAGGCATGGGCCTTTGCCGGAGGACTGTGAGCCATTTGAGAGTGCTGCAGGCCATCTGTTACTGCATTTCTACATGGGATTGTGGGGGGAGGGGGTGCATACCTGCAGACTTTAACATTTGAAATGACTGCACTGGTATTTCGGTTACTCTGTTGGCTTCCATTTCATAATTTATTGTGACCTATCATGCAGACAGGAGGCATATTAGTAGAGTACACATGTTAGATCTTAATAGCATATATTTCAGTTTCAAAATTCTTACCCTTCAGAACTGGAATGTAACTGCCAGACCTGTTGTAGTATGTCTGTGTAGGTCTGGTGGGGGGCTGTTCACCATTGCCATCATTTGGGGGCCTTAGCCCGGCCTTTCTTCATGATCATCTACACCTGTCCTGCTGGGTGAGGCTAGTGTTGGATATGTGACCCTCATTGTCATCCATGTGTGTGATCTATTGACACCCGCAGTTCTTTGGGCCATCACATGTACTGGAGTGGGGGATGTCACCTTGTGTAGTGCTGCCTAGTATGCTGATACCAGTATTTGTTGTGAATTTCCTGCTGTCCCATATAGCTGTCTGCTGCTATCCCATTCACCCACCCAATTCCCTTGCATGCTTGCATCCATATCATACATACAAGTATGAGAACATACTACTCCATTCAGTAATTGATAGGAAGAGTGACTTACCTTGTTGCTGGGCCAGTATTGAGAACAGTGCTGGAGGGCTGACTATGTTGGATGCACATAGTACACTCCCTGTACATGGTAAAGCTCAGGTAGTGTCATGTTTGGCATCTCTTTTACTATATGTGCAAGTTGGAGAGAGGTATCAGTCCCTGGGTCCCTACAATGTCAATATGTGTGCTATGCGTTGCCTCTTTGCCAAGGCCTGGGCATACTATGCATGCTTCCTTCTGTATACAGGGGCTTTCTCAGGATGTTCCTCCTCCGAATCCCTATGTGCCTGTGCTGGTCTTGGCAATGGTGGGAGGTTGTGTGGCCCTGCTCCTTGCTGTTCCTGCTGCAGCTGTTTCCAGCTGAAGAGTACTGCAAGACTCCACTGGATATGTCAAGGCAGCTGAACCATAACTTGAACATCCCAACCACACGCTCTACAATGATCCTGGTTTGTGCGTGTGCCTCATTGCGGTGTTCTTGTGTGGGTGTGTGTGCATTTCTGATGTTTGTCATCAGCCACGGCTCCAGTGCATAACCAGCATCCCCCACTAGATGGTTATATGAGATGCCCCCCCCAGGCAAGAGCTTAATATAGCTGTGAGCAATGCCAGATGTGGGAGTCGTGATAGCTTCCAGGGCTGCCAACACACACATTCCTGATAATGCCCTGGGCATCGCACATGACCTGGCACTTGATGGAGGGGAAGCCCTTGAGGTTTATGTAGACCCTGCCCCGCTCACCCGGTGATGCTTTGATGTGAATGTGCGTGCAGTCTATAGCACCAACTACCTTAGGGTATTCTGCTATACCGTGGAAGAGATGCATATGTGTGGTCAGCGCCTCATGGGTGATGGGGAAATATATGTGCTCATTGGCATGTTGTGTCATGGCATCCAGGAACTGGTGGAGTACCCTGGATGCTGATGCCTGTGAGACCCCCATGATATCCCCAGTTGGTCTTTGGAAGGTATCTGTGGCAAGTATTCTTAAGCCTAGACATACCTTGGTATCCACTGGGATAGGTTCCCTTCTATTAGTTATATCTGTGAGGCGTGGCCAGCACAGCTCAACTATTTGCTGTAGAATGTCCCTGTCCATCCTATAGCTCTATACTATCTCCAGCTCATGTAGGCCATGATAGGTTACCCTGGGTCTGTACACTCTTCTCCTCCTCCTCACTGTGGGTTGGTTGTCAGCATTCTCCTCCTCACCACCCTCAGTCTCTAGCACATATTGATGGAGTAAAGCAGCAGCAGCCTCTAACATTTTTAGTTAGTTTTGCCAGTTAAAAATCCCCCATCTGTGTACACCAGTGGTGTAGAGTTTGTGGGAAAAAACAGTCTGTAGGGTGTTTGCATAGTTTATATTAGTGTGCTGGGCTGCTGCATGTGTAATTGGCTGATTCTGATACATTCCACCTGCCAGCTCTGCTAGTTCTCCTTGACTGCCTTCCTACTGCTGTTTCCCCTTCCCATTTCATCCCTATTTAAGCCTTGAACCACATCGTGCATACCCAGTGCTCAAATGTATACAGTGCTGCAATTTCCTCTTCTTCTTTTTTTTTTTTTTTTTGTTTAAAACCTGGCACATAGCATGCACGCTGGTTTAGGCTATGTGCACACTGCTCAGGCACATCTGACACACCCCCTTTCTTAGCTGTGCTTAGCTAAGGGCAAACATGGGCCACAGAGCTCCAATGAGCTTACAGCAAGCATGACCCACCCCCTTATGAAGTCATTCATCTCTTATGCTTGCACTGTTGTGTTGCTGCACCTACATGGTTAGGTACAAGCTGACACTTTGAGGAAATCTGTGATTCAGTATAACTCCCCTCATTTGCATACCCTAGTGTGTAGGTCATTAGTTACTGCACTTAGACAGACCCTTTCCCCTTGACAACCAGTGCTCCCTGGTATTGTTTACTTTCTGCATGTCATTGAATATAATGTCAAAATGCAGAATTATCTTAAAATTGACTTTTCTCATTTTTTTTTATTTTTGGCACAATTCTGTTTGCGCGCTGCTGCCCTAAGCCTAAACGGCCAAAAAAAGTTTAATTTTATAAAAAAAATAAACTATTATTAATGCCAGTGGCCTTATATTTGGCCATTGGCATGTGTGTTTGACTGTAATACATGCTTTCCACGAGCTGTCCTACCTCTGTTTGCTCAGATGCAGAAATGTATTCAGTTACTAACTGAATACATTTCTGCTCCGACACTGTTCCTGCACAGAGTCCGGCCAGCTTCATGGATCACAAAATCACCTCATTTGCATGGTTTTTACCAGCAAATGAGATGATTTGCATCCCATATGGCTTTCCATGCAGGAACAGTGTAGGGCCACTCATGCACATGAAAATGGCACTTTCCTGGATCACTCGGTGGCTATTTTCCATGCAGGAGCTCCTACACTGCTCCTGCATGGAAACCAACCAGTCTTGAATCCCAGGGTATGTCCCTCTGCAGCATCTGGAATATGTCTGTGGCTGCTGGACAATGCATGTGCACATGCAGTTATTGGTTTTATATTATGAGAGTGTTTTATCATTCCTAGTGTCTTACAAGCTGCAAAACTTAAAACAGCTTCAGAGAATTATCTTAGTTAAATTATGATAGTTTATAAAGAATGTTGTACTTTTTTAATCACAGATCAGGAGTTTCTGACCAAATGCTTTCCCCCCTGTGGACAAAATATGAAAACAATGTGCACAGAGCTCTCTCTTCAAAATCATATAATCTCAAAACTTTAAAGGTATCTTCTGACCAAATAAGACATTCTGAGATGGATCTACTTAAAATTCAGCATTATGTTTATAAAAACCTAGATTTCTGTGCCAATAGTTTGACTTAGAGCCTTTGATGCATTTTCAGACTTCACTGTATCAGACTTACTTACCACAGCAGTACCAACAAAAGGTCATCATCAGATTTCTGTTCAACAAAGCACATATTCAACTAAAATTAACTTGTTTTCAGGTTTTACATATCTTAGCAAAATGTTTCTTTTCAGCATATTTTCTGTAAAACTGATTTATGCAAGGCAACTATTCATTTTATGCTTTTAGCCACACCTACCATTTGAAACTTTGAAACTGCATATTATTTCCTGGGGCCTCCATTTGCAGTTCTCGCATGGCTCTCATTTTTATATCCATTATTTTTGCAATATATATTATCTTATTTCTGATATTTTTACTCATGTTTATTTTAAATCCATAGTTTAACTCAGAAGTAGGAAGTTCACATGCTTTGTATGCATCCCTCTTTTTGTAACATCAGTTCTCTTAAAAGCTTTCCCATTGTTTCAGTTTTTATATACTATAAATTATTTTTTTTTATTTTATTAATGAGTCATGCAACTCACCAAGTGCCCAATATTTGGCTCTGTTCTTTATCTCAATAACATAAGAATCTATAGACTTTGTAAGACACTGTGCTGCTGTAAAAACAAATTAAACAACAAATAACTAGCAAATCCTTCTTTGGTTCACAATAACTCACAGGTTTCTCTCTAAACTACTGTTTTTTGTCTTTATGTTCTTTATGGAAAATAGGTCAGTTAAATATCATCAAAGCTCCTGTATTTGCAACATGCAGGAATGTAGCACATTATAAATTCTCAGGTTTTTGTCTACTCTACGTGCAGTGAGAAACAAGCCACATTTCCATATCTAAATATTCCTTTTTTGGCCAAAATTCCTTTCAATGACAAAATGCCACATTGTTGCAGTTTAGGTATTTTTCTGCTAAGAGTTATACTTCTATATCTACAAACACATAGTCAGGGATTCAGAAACACTACGTTAACTGCAGAGACCAAACCAACACTATTAATACTGCTTGTGCAATGAGTAATAATGAAATGTGTATGGCCAGGCTAGTGTGCACAACGAGCAGCTCCTTGTCACCGCTGCAATGCAGCCTCATAGCTACATCATGTGAGATCATTTCACAGACAGAGTTAAGTACAAGCACTATAGGTAAGCAATGAAAGTGCCTCTGGTGTTTGTGGAAAGTTCGCTTGTATAGGTTGATAATGCTGATGCAATTCATGTCAGTATCTATATAGAGAAATGTGCAATAATAGGGACAATAAAACTGATGGCTGAGGGTGGAGTACAGGTAATACTATAGCAACAGAATCCCCAGAGATGGGCATAATAATTGCAATGGGAGTTATGCAGCAAAGTGTGTCAGAAATTCAGAACAGAGAAGTTGGTATGACAATACATGAGTGCAGAATAATGTGAACTCTAGACAGAACAGTGAGATATAATAAAGTTGCATGATGTACTGACCTGCTCAAAAGCACTGGATCTGTACTATAATGTTACTATCATTCAAAAAAGGAAAATATGACACTATCTGGAAAATTGACACATCAATATAGTCCTCATGGCGATACGTCCACAGTTTCCTAGTAAGGGGGAGCCATAGCAAGTTCAAAGTGGTCATGCAACACATATATCAGCAAAATATAGGACGTGTTGAATGTTGTTAAATAAAGAAAAACAAGCAGCAAGATAAATTGAACCTATGGCTTCCCTACTGGAATTCTCCACACCAGTGCATTAGCAGGGAAAGTCACTGAAACTCTCAGAGTGAAAGTGATCATAACACACACATATCAAGGAATGTAGCACATGTGCAGACTTAAAACCAAACTTTGTAAAACAACATACATCCCCCAGGGGGTTCAAGCATCCTGACCAGTGCATTGTCAAAATAAAACAGATTGCAACACTACACTGAACTATCAAAGGAGTTTGACTAAAGACATTAAGTGCATTTCATTATAGATTGCCATGCATAGCATTAGTGAGACTGATTAGTTTTTCCATAGTAGGTGGAGCGCGTGCCTCTGTGCTTATAGGTGGTCATTGCTGTTGCTCTTTGCCAAATATTGAACAATATATGATAGCAGAAATAGAACTGTTTTTTGTAAGCCCTTTGTCAGCATGTGACTGCAGTGCCAATTTCCATCATATTATGGGTTGGAAATGGCAGTATTGGACATAGACAAAAGCCAAAATCAAGATGAGGGTACAACACAATGTGAGCAAATAAGGAATGTGCAGTTTGGAGGTGGGATAGGAACCTATATTTCTTCAACCACTTGATCCAACAATGGTAGATAAATCCTAAAAATACATTTGGTTGGAAAGTGCCTAACTCTTTGACATAATTTACAACCTGATAATAGGAGTGTTTCATTTCAGGGAAGTTGAACACAGGATAAAAAGAAAAGGGAACTACCCTTGAATGACTTTGAATCTATGCTGTTGTCATTCATATTCCTTGAATCAAATCATTAGCCAACCATGCCACCAAATTATTCATAGTAAAGTTACAAGTATAAGAGATTTTAAGAGAAATTGAAGACATGGAATCTAGAAATGAGGACTACACTTGAATGGATTTGAATATATGCCTTTGCCACTCATATTCCTTGAATCAGAGCATTAGCCAGATACGCCACAGAATTATTCATAAAGAAGGTTTCACTATCACACATTGAAAGCAAGAAAAAAGAAATACATCTGAACAGAGTTAAACTCCTACCTTCTCCACTTTTCTTCAGTGCACTACCCTAGTAAACATATATATATATATATATATATATATATATATATATATATATATATATATATATATATAAGTAAATAAATAAGTAAATGCATTCTCAAGACCAGTGAATTAGTGGGGGATGCCATTTCAGCACTCCCAGGACAGGCTGCTGAAAAGTACATTTCAGGGAAATGTCAAAACAGTGTTAATGATGACAACTGAACATTATAAAACACCATACAACTATCAGGGGATTGCAACCCTCACCTTCTGTGCTGAGAATGCACGTCACTGAACAAGTATACTCAGCCAAGAAAGCAGTTAGACTTTATGCATTAGATTTATCTTATTTTCACATTTACATGTAGGCACAAGTCGGTAATTGATACATATGGACAGCCGATGGCAAGTTATTAGTGCAATGTATTGCATTTTTTGTTTTCTAATAGCA
This sequence comes from Protopterus annectens, assembly GCF_019279795.1. Taxonomy (NCBI): domain Eukaryota; kingdom Metazoa; phylum Chordata; order Ceratodontiformes; family Protopteridae; genus Protopterus; species Protopterus annectens. The sequence goes on from NC_056727.1 coordinate 434,779,643, forward strand.
AAGGAGACCTTAAAGTATATAAACCTCTGTCTTTCTAACTCATATTCTCTAGACCAGTGCATTAGCAAGTGATGCCACAGAATAACTTGGATTGAAATTGTAAGAAACAGACATTTAAAGGGAATGTTAAAACAGTGTTCATGACACAAAGACTGAATATTGTGAAACAAAATACAACAATCAGGGGATTAAATATATCCATGAATTATGTTTACCTTATGTCATGATTGTATGTTAGGTTTATTGATGCATGATATGGATGTTGTTAATTTTTTCCATTAGTCAAGAAATAATCTTTGTTCATAGCAATAAAACATTGCAGGCTTCAAGGAACTGCAGACCAAGCCTTTTATTCTCATAGTCTATATAGCAGTGCATTAGTAAGGGAAGCCACTGAAGCTTACAGACTTCAAGAGGGTCATTAAAAAGACACATATCAGGAAAGCATAGCATATTTACAGAGAGGATACTGAGAAAGTAAAACACCATACAACCCCATAGGAGTCGAATACACTGCCTAGTACCCATGCATCCACAATCCCTCTCATCATGTTTTGCCTATACGTTTGGGGTATCACATCAACAGTGACAATCATATAGAGCCAGTGTTCACATCACCAGGCGGCTAGCCCTGCCATGGTTGTTCATCCAAACCACACACACACACACACACACACACACACACACACACACACACACACACACACACACACACACACACACACACTGATGGCCAGTTTAGAATGTCCAATCCATCTACTGGATGTCTTTGGAATGTGGGAGGAAACTGGAGCACCCAGAGAAAACTCACAAGAACACAGAGAAGACATGTAGACTCCAGACGAAAGGCACCCCACCCAAGAGTCGAACCAGAGAACCTCTTGATGTGAGGCAACAATGCTAACTGCAGCATTACTGTGCTACTCAATACATTGATACACTGTACTAAGTAGCACAGTGTATCTATACAGTATAAGGAATTTCACGAATACATTGAGTCATCAAAAAAGTAAGATTAAAGGCATTCACTTAACTGTATTGAACCTTAGCCTGATGGAGCTCATCCATATTTACTTCATTTCCTCAAAAGAAAAAAGATTGCAATGCATTCTGAGGATTTTCTTTATTTTTTTATATATCATTTCTCTGCAGTGACATACATGTTGCTGTCTGCAAATTGTCAGAAAATATATGTGCATAGAAGTCTGAGTTGTTTTATAAGGCTTTTGTGGACATGTGTGAGTTGTGTTCATCTATTTTTTTAATCAGATTAAGTGTAATTCGGAGTGCAAGCGAGGGTAGAACACAAGGTGAGTCAACAAGGGATGGAGGTAGGTAAGGATAATATCTCTCAACTAGCTCAGCAATGACAGACAAATCAATACCTAAGTTTTGTTAGAAAGTGCTAAGCTCCGTGACACAGTTTAAATATTGTATGATAGAAATGCTTCATTTAAGGAGAATGGAACACATAACAGCAAGAAAGTAAAGGAGAAACAAGTAGAGAGTGGAATACAAGGCGAGCAAATGAGGAAGGAACAGGTTGGAGGAGGGATAGGGGCATACTTCTCGACTTCTTAGCACAGTAATGATATTGACCTACAACAAACTGTTTGTAATTATTTATTGACAGTAATTACCAATGTTTTTTCAGACAACTACACTTTTTAGGCTGAACAATTATAGTCAATAATGTTCATAGATTCAAAAGTTCATAGATGGTTACTGGGCTATTGACTCAAAGGTCTTTATAAGCCTAGCAGAGTGTACCCAATATAATACTAGAGAAAGCCAATGTAAAGGATCTTGCCTAAACTTGAGGTCTTAGTAATGACTGCCCATGTTTAGCAGGGTCATAGGTGAAATCCCCTGTAGGAATTTACAGCATCCCATCCAGTCATCCAGATTATACTTAAACAGGGTCATAGAGGGGGGCTTTGTTTGATATGAATTGGTAGCCTATTCCACAGGTGTGGCAACCTCAGAGAGACATACCTGTCTCTCCAGCAGGTCCTATTTATGTCGCAGGCCAGGTTAAGGTCCCTGGAGTGTGTTACCATTGTCCCATTTGATTTGAGAATGTGCAGTATTTCCATTAGGTTGGGATCTGAGATTGCTGTGTAGGCTAGGCACAAGTCTACAATAAGTAGTCTCTATGCTACTGAGTACAGCGACAGTGACTTCAGTCTGTCAATGTATGACATGTGCTGGAGTCCCTGAATTTTCTTGGTTTGAAGTCGCTGAAATCTCAAGTTGCTGCAGGTGCCTGGTAAGGTACATGCCAAAGGCAGCATTGTACTCAGTTATTGGTCTGATGATGGTCAAGTACAGGGGTGTTATGACCTGTTTCACTTTTGAGACAATGCCTTTGCTAATGAGGTGTGTGACATAGAATGCCTTCCTTACCACAGTAGACACGTGGTGGTCAAAGTTTAGACTACAGTCAACTTGCATTCCCAAGTCTCTCACTACTGAGTTGTTACTTAGGGTATTATTATTTTTATGATGGTCTACAGGGATATAATTTTTACTAAAAGAGATGATAATGCATTTTTGTTGCATTGAGTTTGAGTCCATGGCATTGTCACTAATCATCAGTTTGTGTAAGTCCCTCTTGAAGTATATTTAGTTTGTTTGGGGATTCAATGATTGCACATAATTTGCAGATATCAACAAACTTAGTCCGCCACAGCCCCACTGTTTTGTCCTGAACTCCTGAGAAGTATATTCCAAACAACAGGGGACTAGCACTGACTTCTGTTGAACCCCACTGGTGACAGGTCTGCTGGCTGTAGTAAAGTCCTCAACTTTGACTGAGTGTAATCTATCAGTGAGTCAGTTAGCAACCCACATGACGATATAAAGGTTGATATTCAACTGGGAGAGTTTAAGAATGTTGCTTAAATGTGGGATTGTATCAAGGACCTTGGCTAAGTCAAGGTAGGATGTATGCACAGATTTTCTTTTCTCTATGGCTCTGGTGATATTTTTTAAGAAGTCCATCAGGTTTAACAGGCACAACCTGCCTTTGACAAAACCAAACTATGTCGGATCAAGGCTTTGGAGATCACCTGTTTCCTTATTTATGAGGTCCATGATGATTCATTCCATGGCCTTACAGATAAGGCTGGTTAAATGTATGCATCTGTAGTTCCCATATTACTGTACCCCCTTTATGAAGGGGGGTGATGGTTGCTGTTTACCATTCAGCAGGGACAAAACCAGTATTCAGGCTGTGGTTGAAGAGGAAAAAACAGTATTCAGACTGTGGTTAAACAGAGCACCTAATGGAGATAATAACTCATATTTTAGACCATTTAAAATGCAACCTGAGATGCCATCCAGTCCTATAAAGGTGTGTTTTTGGCCTTGGAAAGAACATTAATGACTTGCTGTTTGAAGATGCAAGGTGGGGGAGCTGTAGAAGGAATGTTTTGTTGAATATTTGGAGGGGGCATGGGGTGAAATTTTCACTAAGCCTGTCGGCTAATAGGTTAAATATTTTCGCAGGATCAGTGTGTGTGATGCCATCCACAGTGAGTTCAGCACATGTCTGGGTCCTACCTTTTAGGTTATGGATATAGCTGAAGAATGCCTTATGGTTATCCTTAGCTATGGTTGCTAATTTATTTTTGAAGTAGCTCTTAGATGATTTACAAGTTGTCTTATTTGTTTGCTGAAGCAGAGGAGGGTGTTCTTCCAATGCTGGAGCCTCTCTTTTTTATTCTTAGACAGCAACTTCTTCCTCTTGTTATATAACTTATTAATGCTAGATGTCCACCAGGAGGCTTGATTTTTCTTGAGGATCTTGTTTTGATCCTATCGGGTAATGCAGTGTCAATACATTTGTTTAAGTGTTTCTACAGGGCATTTGTGTATACCTTAGTATAGCTGTCAATGCCATCTGTGGAAACAGGAGTTTGCAAATTATTTATGCCATCACTTAGGAGGGTATAATTAGCCATAGTGAAATTTTTTAGCCTGATTTCACTTAAAAGGGGTTCAAGTGTTATAGCTACTTCAAATGTGACTGATGTGTGATCAGATTTAGCCAGTGAGAGTCCTATACTTGTGGTGGTGCAACGGTCACCCATGTTGGTGAGGACCAGGTCAAGAATATTTGAGCCCTTTCTGGGGTTGCATATTATTTGTTCCAGGGCATTAGTGTTAACAAAGTCCAGGAACTTTTGTGCAAGCATGTTGGTGCTTGTATAAGTTTCACAGTCAATGGAAGGATAGTTAAAATCACTCATGACTAGAGTGTTTTGTTGTAATTTGATTGACTCAGGTAGGTCTAAATAAGTAGCGTGGGTATTTTGGTTCACTGAAAGGGGGCCTATTAGCTAACATTGACTTGAAGGGGGGTCTTAACCATAGTTAGTTGAAGTTGGAGTACCTGCATGGAGTTTTCCTGTCTAATCAGTCTAGAGGTGTATATAACTTTGATGAAGATAGATAGTCCTTCTGGATTGGTTCTCACATGTTCTTTTTACTGTCTGAAAGTGTGGAAGACATTGTAGCCTTGCAAGGCTGGGGTACTGTTTGTAGCCCTAAACCAAGTTTCTGTGACTACACAGATGTCAACATCCTTTAGGGAGAGGAGTGCTTCCAGAGAGTGCAGTTTCTGATTTAAACTCCTAGTGTTTAGCTGCATAACCTTTGATGTATTTATGAGTGATATCTTCATGTTGGAAATTTTGTTCTTGAGACCTTGCCTAAAAAAGGCACTATGGGGGAAGCAAGTGTCTTAGCCAGTAACCAAAAGACTAGAGGTGACAGGTGCAGATAATTTCTGGCAAACCAGTGTGGTGTATCAACCATGTCATCCCAGGCTGACAGGAACTGCATCCCTTTAGAATGACACCAGAAACTAAGCCAATCATTGAAGTCAATCATTTATTTGTTTATATTGTGGTGTCATCCTAGGTGAGAGTAGAATGCTGCTCAAGGCTAGGGACATACCTGCCTGAGACACATATTCATAGAGCTCAATCATGTCTCTCTTCATATAGTCCAGTGAGGTACTCCTCAAGTCATTCTCACCAACTTGAACTATTATATGGACTCATAACGGTACTTGTTGAGAGACTAGAATGCATGTGTGATCTGATGGATCCTGGCACCTGATAGACAGCTGACCGTAACCTTCTCTTTGTCCAGCCTGGTGAGTGGGACATCTGTCTGTCTCACAATGGAGTCACCTATGACTAAAAAATTTGGTTTAGATGTGCTTTGTCTTAGGGGTTTATTTGGTGAGACACGGGTGCTTTTGATTTTATGTGTATTTGTAGGTTGCATAGGAGGTGTAGTATGTGACCTGTGACCTGACAAACTGTTCAGTGCTACTGTTCTGTGCACGAGAGAGTAAGGATTCCAGATTCATAGTGTATATGCAACTCTCACAAATTGTGCTTTGGTGATTTAGGAGGAGAGCATTGTCAGTGTACATGAAGCAGTTGCTACACTGCCTCAGGATACCCATGTCAATCAGGTTGGTAGGAGAAATGGAGAGAAACTGACCATTCATAATGCTAGGATAAATCCTGTTTTCACAGTGGGGAGAAACAATGGAGGAATGTGGTATAACTGGGTGCTCTAAATGGGTTTTGTACTAATGGGGTGGTCTATAAGGGTCTGTACTAGAGGAGGCCCTCTAAATGGTATGAGACTATTGTAGATTTGGTGGTTTTGGGATTGTTTAAGGGGCAAAAGTGCAGCTGAGGTGCTCTCTGAACAGCTAAGTGCAATTTAAGGACTTCTCAGCCAGATCACAGGCAACTACTAAGGGAAAATGTATCAACTGAAGTTTTTGTGTCTATAACCACCAATGGTTACCACCATTGCACTGTAATGTGTGATGGTGCACAGAGTTGCACTATGCGTAAACAGATGAATACAACAGAGCAGTGGCTGGTTACCTAACTCAGTGGAGCTGTGTTAAAACAGTAAGCAAACTGAATTAAACAATTTAACCAATAAATAAGCTCAAAACTGAGCCCTGTGTCAGCAACCTTTATTAGATAAGTTCTAACTGCAATCTCCTGCCACAAGGGTGCAGGGGGTCCTCTTCAACAAAAGATAGCCTGGTTTAGTGCTCACTTTTATAATAAGACACAAAAAATACCAACGATTGTGATATTTCTCCACTAAAATTCAAAAGTTTGATTTAATTACAATAACATTAAGTGTTTTTGTCTTACACCCTGGTAAAACTTCATCAGATAAAATTTGTTAAAAAAGTAGCCACTTAAATAGTTTAAAAATCATGTGATGCATAAAAGACTTTTAAAGTGCCAGACACAGTTGACCTACAGCCTAAACTCCTAGTATAAACACATCCTATTAGTATCACACTTCTAAACACAAAACTAATGTTCCACATAAAATTACATAGCCTAAATAGTTACCTAACCCTATCAAAAAGGTATATGGATATAAATGAATACATTAGGGAAAACTCATCTTTTCAAAATGTTCAACTTAAGAAGCAATGCAATTGAAATATGCTTGTTCAGCCCAGGCCAGTTATAAGAATTCTTATATAATTGCCAAAATAGTTCTCTTTTTTCATCCATCAGTGACCATAGACCATCTTGAGCATTCTGCCTCAATCTTTTATGTACACTGAACTTAAAAAGAATGTCCTGGATTTTCTTTAATGTGCTTAAAAAGTGCATTTCTGTTCTTTTCCATATGGAAATCATAAGTGTGTTCATGTATATATATATATATATATATATATATATATATATATATATATATATATATATATACATTCACAGAGCTTTATCTCAGTTTACCTATATAAAACCTTTGGCATAACTAACACAGTGCAATGTACGTACACAAGCCCAGAGCCGTCACAATCAAATTTTCCTTTAACTTGAAAGTTCTGTCCGTGAGCACTAAAGTGATCCTCATAAGGATAGATTTGCAGTAGTTACATCTACCGTACTTTTCCATGCCATAGCTTCGACCATCCTTTTCATAGCTAATCTCAAAAATAAGATTAAGATTCATCCCCTTTTTATAAACAGTTACTGGTTGCTCACCAACGTTATCAAAAAGGGTTCTATCTTCCCTTAAAATATTCCAATTTTTATTAGCTATCCATCTCAAAACATCACTTTCTTGGTTAAAAATAGTAATCAAGGAATTACAATATTGGTGCAAATTGCCCTCACGTTGTATTGGACCCTCTCTTAGATTGTTATTGGTAATTGTGTCCACGCAGTGATTTAATAAGGGAACAAAATGTCCAATACTCCTTTTAAAGCTAACTTCTATATAGGTAAAACTGAGATAAAGCTCCGTGAATGTATATATGAACACACACAGGCATTCCTTATTAAAAGGATACAAGGCCTAAACAACAGAGCTTATTCTTGTCACCAGTGATGAAATGTTAGTTTTGACAAGAATATAACTGCACACGCACACGCACATCCATTAAAAATACTGATCACACAATAAAAATATCAAGCACAGGTGACAGAAAATGGGCAGATACGTGTACTGTATATTGTTAAATGTCCAGCCAAATAATAATCATGGCTATTACGTACATGGACCTTACAGTGGTATATTGATATTACTGGGGTGGCACATATTCTGTCATTACAACATAATTTATTTTGGAGGGTGGGGGAATTGCACCCACAACCATACTAATAATCTCATTATATGCACACACTTAACATGATGAATCACTCGTCCACCTATACAGGGGCTGGTATTCATAAGCACAATTCTAACATTGCACAGTCACACTAATTCCATTAAGGTATGACAGTACTGACAGATGTGGTACTGATATAAAAAATGTATACAGGATTTTAATGGCTACATCTGTTACTATGTGAATAGACACCTCTTTCAAAACAGCAAATTTACGTACCCCAGCAGTCTAATAAATGTTCTAGTCTGCTTTTATGCATCTCCTTTTCATTTCAATCTCTGCAAGAGTTGAAGATATAATAGATGTATAATGAAGCATTGCATGGTTGTGTGCATTGGCAGGTTAGTTGATTAGTAAAAGTATACCAACTTATAGTACTGAGGTGGTTGTTTGGTTATTATGCTTTAACTTCAGCATCCCTTTGGCCATGGAGGTCAACCTTGCATTGACTCAAGTTATTGGAGACTGCGTTATTCTCCCATGCATGGGATGTAAGAAACACTAGTGATAGTCTTGGTAAAACTATTCCAGGCATCAACCTTATATTATGACCCGCTATAGCCCTCTTGCAGGAGCCTCCACCTGTACTGTTTATGGACGGGGTTCAGAAAAATCTTGAACTCCTCTGTGCTCTAAAAAGAGCATTATCCTCACTTTTTCCAGCCATAATTGTCTCATTTTCAAAGAAATCAAAAATAATGGAAGAGAACTGCACCCAAAACAGTTCTCATGTATCTCAGCCTCCACTCAAAGATAGGGACTGACAGGTACTTCATTTGCATGATGGATGGTGACATAATGAAATATAGGTGCTGTATTATTATGGTTCCAATGGCATTTTTAGGTGTGAAACATGGCATTTCTCCATCCCTCTGTTTGCGTCTGAGGCTAAATGTGACTCCATCTTCAGATGGTTATTTATGTGATGGCAATGCTCTCCAGTCTAACACAACTGGCTTCAGGACTGTGCACAGAGCTAGCCACAAGTATTCAGGAGTGTGCACGGCATTGGGCAATAGTCTTAACAATGTGTATCAGGTTTGTTAACTGAGCAAACTGGGCAATTCAGAATCAACAATGAGACGATTCCTAATTAGCATAATCATTACAATCAGAAAAGGGTAATGTACATGATGTAAGCACATTCAGAAGACCAAAGACTCATTGCAATATGAAAGAAAATTACCTCATGTAAATTTCTGTTGAATGGGTCAAGGTTGTTGATTATTTTCACTTTTGTAGTTGTTTTGTGGAATATATGGGGTCAGTATACATATCATGCCTGGCATTTCCTAGAAGATTATTGGTAGACACATGTAATTGTCAAAAAGTCATTGGGCATGATATATGGCCTAATAGAGTATTTGCATCATACTGACCTTTTATGGCCATGCAAGAACAAGACTATTAATTCCCATGACTTCCATGTCAACAGAGTAGAGTATTGTTTAAAAAAGAAGGGCTTTAACAAACTACAGGATCTGGAGGTCCATATACATCCACCCATAAGCCAAAATGTACAGGTGGGGAAAGTGAGGTGGTACTACTACCCTCAGTCACCATCACTGATGGCTCTTTGATATCCTTGCTTTTGATCAGCCCATCTGTGACTATGTCTGGGCTTATATGACCACTGATATAAATGCAAAGGGTGGTCATGACTGGAAGTATGACAGGGTCTATCAACCTTGCATGGATATTGTCAATGTTGGCACCCACCAAGCAGAAGCTGTGGCATGGGAACAGAGGGAAATTGATGGTAGACCATTTATTAAGCCCACCCCTTACAAAGACAGATGAGTTTATGGCCTCTTTGTAAGGCAGTACTGTCTTGATAGATTTTCACTGTGCTGTTCTGTATGTTGGGGCTGAGCTAGACAGGCCCCAGACAGTATCAACTGCAGATGCCGCAGGTATGAAATTCTACTTCCTATCATCAATAGCTGCAAACCTTCCTTGACAAGTTGTTAGTGAAATGTTCCTTAAATCTGTCTAATTTATGGTATACAGGTACATCAAGGATACAAGTTTCAGGTCCATCTGCTTGATGTATGGTTAGGGGTGTTAATTGTAATCATATTTTTATATTTCTAAGGTCATCACTTACAAGTGCACTTGTGGAGCTGTGTCCTACCTACATTGTGTATATGTTTTCTCTTTGGTGTATTCACAGTTGAATCTTTTTCCAGCACCAGCACTGTGGAACTGCCCTCTCTGATGTTGGAGGATCTGTTCCCTGATAATGATAGCGGGGATGAGGTGACATAGTTAGCAGATGCATGGTGTGTGTTGGACACAGGGAGTGTGAACCTCACATTGTCTACTTCCTGCATGGACACAGTCTCTATTCCTGTGGTTATCCAAGATCACAATCATATTTAAGTGGCCAGGTTGTTGGGGAAATGTGGTTGTCCCACATCAGAAATGTCTGCATTTACCCCTAGCACACATGAACAGGGTGGTCTACAGAGGGGGTTGGCAATGGTGCCCATTGGAGGCATAGTTACCATCCTTCCCTCTGAAGACAGCGCGTCAGTAGCTGCCACCAAACATATGTGTAGGATCATTGTGGAGGTACAGGCGAGTTCCACTGGAACCATGACAGATGTAATGAGGTTGACTGAGGCTGTGCACACTGATGTATAGGAGTGCATCAGCCGAATTTGTGTGTAGTTCAGTGGATAAATCAATCACACACTGGATTGTGCAGTATCTTCCCAGGTCATCTGTGAGGACCAAAGGTCAGGCATCTGCTACCTCCATATATGTTAACCAACATGGCTGTGAAGTAGAGTGATCCTATTCAAACTTCCACAGGTCATCAGTTGTGAAGGTGTCTATACCCATGCATGGACATCCTCATGGTCATGGTCATTGTCATGCTGACACATCTATTAGAGCTCATTGATCAAGGTCAAGCAGCACACCACCATCAAGGCAATGCCTTGATATAGTCAGATCAACTCATTGAAGAGCCAACTCTTATGGGCAGGGGAGTGTAAGGGAAACTAATCCCTTTGCCATGCATGCCAGGCTGGCCACGTCACAGTGCTGCCCCATATGCTGAAGCTGTGTCACTGCACACTCACACACACACACACACACACACACACACACACACACACACACACACACACACACACACACACACACAAGCACGCACACACACACACCACCGCCTCCATCACTCACACAGCACCACTTCCACCATTACATCCCCCAGCATATCAGATACACACATACAAACACACACGCACACATTGACCCTTCCCCTTCAACTCATTAATACGCCCTCCCAAGCAAGTTCTCATAATGCAAATAAATACACTTTTTCTATTGCTTCACCAGGAAACTTTTACTTATATGCTTCCCTGTGAACAACATTTTTTCCTGTACTCTATTCCCCACTGGTTTAAATGATGGAAAGTGTGCCCTGCACATTGTACGGAGATACTTGTCTTGCCTATATCTGATGCACAGTGTGGCCAGCCTATGCATCAGTAAGCAAAGTCTGGTGTTTTTGTATACATCATTTTTACTTCATCTATCTTCTTAGCTCTTATTTAGTTATGTTATAAATTTACATGCAATGCACTACCTTTTTGCTAGTGTCATGGCACTCTTTGTGCACCTCTGTCTGGCATGGCCATCCCCTGCAGCTTGCTCCTTCTCTGACTTTTCATCTGTCTAGGTTTTTTCTGCCTGTGATGATGAGAACAACTGTCACTGCAAGAGGCCATCCTGTTGTGACTGATTCCTAAGTATCATATTATGTAACACAGCATTGACACTTTGTATTTTTGCACACATGGCATGGCTCATACATCAGGGTACAACAGAATGTATTCAGATAGTGAAAATGTGACTTCAGCAGCCCAAGCACATACTCTATAATATTTCTTTTTTTACAATTGTGCATGGTTGTACCCTTGGTTGGTTTGATAGTGTGGATTTTTGATGGGTGTCACGAGTTAGGGTTGTAGGGCATATCTAGCATCACCCACAAGATGGTCCTGTGAGGAGTCACCCCTTGTAAACCATTTATAAATGTCACAGGTATGCCATCTGTGTGAGTCAAGAAAACTGCCTGGCTGCCCTGCACACAGATTATAAATGATACCATGTGCATTACAGATCACTTGGCAATTGATGTAGTGATACCCATTGCAGTTCAATTATCTCCATCCTAGTTCCCCAGGTAGGGCCTTTATTTCAATGTAGATATAGTCTATGGCACCTAGAACCTCAGGGAAATAGGCTATGTCATAGAACTACTGCACACATGGTGTTTGTTCTCTCTTGTGTTTTACATGGAAAGCAAATATGCTCCCCCACATGTTGCAAAATACCATCAAGAAACAGATGCAGCATAACAGATGCAGATGCCTGAGATTACCCACTGTGTCTTGAGTAGATCACTGAGAGCTCCCTGTAGCTAATTTAGGTAAAGCCACCTTAGCCACCTCATACCTTAGTATCCATTGGGATAGGTACTCCATGATTCCCATGAGGCTGCATATGAGGCTAACGTATGTCTACAATTTCCTGCGTGGTGTCCTTGTCCACACAGTACTAGTCCATAATGTGGGTGTCATGGAGACCATGAAATGTTAAGCATGAATAGATGACCCAGCATCTCTAGGGGTGATATTTGCACAATTGGTTGCAATGGCTTCTGTGAGAGCCTCTTGGAAATGCACATTTATAATAGTCGCAGCAACCCCTAGCATGGTACATTGCTTTAGTATGCCTGAACATGAGCACATGGCCATGTACCAATCCAAAATTGGTACAGCATGTCTGCACTGCTTGCTTATTAGCATACGTTTCACTTCAAAATACAATTAGCATATAACATGACCAGCCATGTCACTAGGTTTACTGAATCATACACACCCTAGGAGTGGCTGCTCATAACACAAATTTGCTTATCATGATACTGAAAAGTTTTCTTCTTCAGGCTTTTCCCAGTTAGGGGTTGCCACAGCAGATCACATGTCTGCAAATGATTGGCAGTGGAGTTTTATGGTGTCAAGTTGCCAGCTTGGTGCCCAACCTTCCACAGAAGGCACACACACCTAGGGCCAATTTAGAGTGTCCAATCTACCTACTGTGGGATGTAGGAGGAAACTGGAGTACCCAGAGGAAACCCACACGACCACAACGAGGACATGCAGACTCCACACAGAAGGCACCCCAGCTGAGGATCAAACCAGAGAATCTCTTGCTGTGAGGCAACAATGCTAACCGCTGCACCACCGTGGCTGCCCATTGAAAAGTTTTTTGAATTGCTTTAATAGAATGTTAAACAGAAATATAGTTCATCTCTTCTACAAATATGCCTAGTTCTGCAAGTACTTCTTTATTTCAGTTACCATGTCATGTTAGGAGGCTTAATAAATAATACAAAGATGCAGAGAAAATAGTCTGGCTTGACTGCGTTCTATATTCATACTGAAGCCTCTCCAGGAGGCATGGCATTTGTTGATTGTGCTTTGTCTAAAGAGGGACTGGATGTTTTATTTCATTAATTCCCAATTTCATTGAAACTCATCCACTGTAAACAGCAATATTAATGCACATTGGAGGTCAAAAAGTCTTGCCCTCACTGGGGTACAATCTTAAAGTTATTATGTTTAGAAATGCAGGAATGTAGATGCCACAAGGAGGTTTATTCCCCTGAAAATAACAATGACACATTCCTCACTGTATCCTGCAGTGTGGAAGTTGAGTATGTTTTCCTGTTGGAAATGGCTCTGACAAAACTTTTTTTTAAATATTTATCCATGCATCCACATCTCCAGACACTCCACCATATGACATGAAAATCATTTTAACAAGATTATTTGCATGAAGTATATATTAAACATATCTAAGATGGGATATGCAAGTTGACTACTCTCTGGACCTTGACCCTAGCTGGCAGTGCTCTTTATGACAATTAACCACCACAATCAGGATTGCAGGGAAGGCTATCCAGATAAAAACACAAGTTCATTTAACTATTTCCTAACTACTAACAATGCTCTCCATTTCTCCAAACATAACTTGGAATAATCTTGAAACAAATTCTTTATCTGTGCCCTCACTCTTGACAGCTTTGTAGACTGCCACTTGAATCAATAGCCATTGTTTTGCATTGTAAGAGTAAACGTTGTCCCTTATCCAGGATACATAAATTCCTTTTGACCAAATCTGTGGACTTCACCGAGGTCCAATGTCCATAGTGGTATTCAAGGAAGTAATATTTTGTAATGGATGTCAGTGCAGAGACACTAAAGATATTCCTCCTTAATGTCATGTGCTGTTTCCATATTATCTGTTAGACAGCCCATATTCCAGGTATGCTAGCTGGTTGTGCAACCATGCCACTTCCCATTCCAGATATAAAGTGCATTCATCGTGAGACAACAGCTTATATTCTTGATTTTTTACTTTAATTTATAAATGATCAATTTTACTTACCATAGGGAAAAAAACTCCTCCTGCTTTCTTGGAAGCCATAGCAATAGAGTACTTGTTTCTTTTTCAATTAACTTAAAAGTGCCATCAAATTTCCTACTTAGTCTATGAGATTATCCATTTTAGTAGCCTTAAGGGCAGTGATTAGCTGCTATCTCTCTCCATGATAAGTACAGTGGTTTATCTCACTTAGGCTGGTATAAATTCTGAAAATTACAACACTGTTAGTGAGAGTTCTGAACATTTCAGATCATGATGCTGGGCTCCATGCTACCCCGATTGTTACTGAATTTTAATAATATAAAACTCTATGAAAATCTACGATTATGCACAATTAAACCAGAAACTGTTTAACTGAAATGTTAAGGTCAACAGTTTAATTTAGACCTTTTTTATTGTGCTTAAAGATTATATTACTACGAACTAGATTTCTAGAGAGTCTATTTCATTTAAAGAGTAGACCATCTTTTCTGGCACCTAGCTAATGCCATAAGCATATACATTTATTTGTCTAAGTTTCTTTTAAAATATGATGATACATCTCAAATGATATTGGATATGTGGATGGTAAACAGACAATTTATCTCAGGACTGCCCCCTGTACTACTAATGGACAGAGGCAGCTCCTAAATGCTATAGCCCATGCATGGATCTCCTCAAATTATCTATGGTATGATCTCAGTTATTCTCATTATGGATAATATACAATCAATGACTGTGGGATGGGTAAGGTTAGTCTAACACCAAATGGGATAGATTAAATTGATCACCAAAAGGAAACCTGGCTATGCTTAAAATGGTTCATGAAGTCAGCATGTTATATGCATCTATGCAGATATCTCCTTAGAATTATAACAAATCAAGAAAGCCTTACCAGCTTCCAATAATGTGTGGCACTTTCATGTAAGGCTCCCTAATATCTGTCTTACTTTCATTACTTTGAACAAAGGACATGAGGTGGGAGTGCATAATACAGATATGTAGATCCTTAGGACTGGGTTAATGCATGTTCAGTGATAAATCAAAACATTACAGTAGTTATAAAATGAGCGTATGTAAGTTTTATGTTCCTTAAAGTGTAAATTGTTTAGGTAATATAAGTGCATAATTAACACTAAACTGTAATACTAAGCACTCACTATGGCAAATGCTTGCATGAAATGATGAAACATATTTCTTGATAGGAAGGCGTGGCAGGGTCCTCTAGCTCATGCTTCCTGGAGGCAAATAAGCTGAATAATGTTCCAAGGTGCCATACTTGTCATTAGGAGGTGCTCTGTGAAGACAAAAACAAGCCAAGCATGCTAAGATATCTGAGGAGATAACATTTTGAATGAAGATGCACTGTTGTGGAAGTCGGGACATCTATTCATGTAGGGCCACTGAATTTGCTCTCAGAGTACTACTACTCAATCCCAAGCGATGTACGGCAGTGTACCTTCTGAGATTAGTTTTAAGAAAAGTTATGTTGATTCTTTTTTCCCAAACACCTTTATTGAATTATCACTTGTGGTATAGGCACATCTACATTCATGTGAAAGTAATCACACTATAATTAACATAAACGTTTTACTTCACATATATTACTATATATCACATAAACTAAGCAACATCACATACGTTATTCAATTCCTGCCTTTTGGACTCTTTTCCTCTATTGTAGATCAAATGCTATAACAAAGTGTAAGACCACATGAAAACTGTCCCAAACAGGAATCCGAAAAGAGAAAAGTGAGCAAAGCAAACATCACAGAGTGTGTGTGTGTGTGTGTGTGTGTGTGTGTGTGTGTGTGTGTGTGTGTGTGTGTGTGTGTGTGTGTGTGTGTGTGTGTGTGTGTGTGTGTGTGCATCTGTGTGTGTGTGTGTGTGTGTGTGTGTGTGTGTGTGTGTGTGTGTGTGTGTGTCTGGTTCATAATATAACCAGCACACCTCACAACTGTCTAGATTTTAGCAGAATGTATAGATTTTTACTTCGTCTGTAGTCTGTTCTTCATAAAATGTGTGATTTTTTGGCAAATCATTGAGGATTGAAGGCACTAAATAATGACAGACATTTGAGCTTCAGACATAATACCCTCCAGAAAATGCATGCTAATGTAAAACCCATTATTTCAACAACCTTCTAAGTTTGTAAGAGCAATATTTCAAATTTGTCCCTGCTTTTGGGCCTTTGTCTTTCTACAGTTTCTGGTTTTGTTTAGATT
Organism: Protopterus annectens; assembly: GCF_019279795.1. Classification (NCBI taxonomy): domain Eukaryota; kingdom Metazoa; phylum Chordata; order Ceratodontiformes; family Protopteridae; genus Protopterus; species Protopterus annectens. The sequence goes on from NC_056727.1 coordinate 434,795,987, forward strand.
TATTGGGCTAAGAGGTTGAGAGGTATGGTCAGCTGCCATATCATCTATTTCTTGCTCAGTGACTTTAATAGGCAAAACTTTTAATGTTCGCTGAATTGCTTTAAAGCTGGCTTGTAAAGATAAATATCATGACTGCTATGTTTCAAATAAAAGACAGCGAATTGGTGAACATAAGAATTACCTTTCCACATCCTCCCAGCTATACATATATGTCACAACTGAACAGCATAGATGGCATCTGAATCTGATCACTGCTACCCATTTAAAAACAAAGGACCAAGCTGCCACCTGACGGGCATTGTTTTAAATCACATCACTGGTACTCAGCGGGATAAAACAAAAGGAAGAAAGTGCAAATGCAAGTCTGATGCAATAACCAATTTACAAATTACAAAATGACCCCAAGAAAATTAAGGGAATATACCGCAGTAAACTTTCAATCCACGGTGGTGCAGCTGTAGCGTTGTTGCCTCACAGCAATAGGTTCTCCCATTCGATTCTTGGCTGGAGTGTGGGGAATGCCTTCTGTGTGGAGTCTGCATGTCCTCCCCACGGTTGGGTGGGCGTTCGAAAGACATGCGTAAATAGGAGCGCCTTCGTTGAAGGTTGAACATCGAGCTGGCACCTTAGCGTTCGTAAAAAGCTACTGCCAGTCATTAGTGGACCGAAGTTCCGCTGTGGCGACCCCTAACTGGGAAAAGCCGAAAAACAAACAAAACAGTAGTAAACTTTCACAGGCTAGATTGCACAGAGGGCATTTACAGAACTGATTCTTTGCCCTAGCTCCCCATGCCAATTTTTCATCACTCGCTCAATGGACCACAGTGTCTTTCAATGCCACTTATCTATAGTAACTGCTTTTCAAACAAGTTATTTTCATAAATACACACACACACACACACACACACACACACACACACACACACACACACACACACACACACACACACACACAATTCCAATGGAAGATTGGTAGGATTATTTAATTCCCCACAGCTTTCTTCTTGGCATAGTAAAACTGCTGGAACTCTAATTAGGGTTAGAGACTCAGAAAACAGCTACTGGACACACTTGACATAGTTATACAGAAGTATATAAAGACAATATTTTCATGGTAGTAGAATCAGGTGATTTGTTTACATCAGAAAGTGGATACCTGAGCTTTATCAACTTACAGTGTTCAACAACTCCTCTTTCAGATAATATATAGTGCATAAATAAATTTTGAATGGAATAGATAAACTTAACTTAAAAATAAATCAAATAGTGACATTACAGATTAACCTTGCAGATGAATGAGAAAATTAACAAAGAATATCAAAACAACAATTAGTACATAGAAATATGTTAAGAAGAATCTACATTACAGCTAATTAGCATAGCTGTCTCTTACTAAATAATTACTAGTCCTAACTATTCTAAGTTAGACAAATTAATAAAATACTCATACAGATTTCTATAGCACTTATTTAAAAGTATCAAGGTCTCTCATACAATAACAAAACAAAACTAGGAACTAAAGACAGCCCCCACATAGATTTCAGTTTCTCATTTCTGTTCAGAAAGGCCAAGGATAATTAGATTATACTATTTCTTTTCTCTAGAATAAGATGCATTAGGTTATATTAGTCACTTGTTTTCCATAACTAAAGTAATTAAACTAGTTCTTCTATGTGTAATGGAAAAAGCTTCTCAAGAACAAGGGCTTAATCCCATCAGCCCTTTCTCACACCCAGAAATGAACAGAACAAGAATGAAGACCTCACATACATCTCGTTATCTGTTTGCATTTTAATTTCTGCATCCTTTTACAGTTCTGAAGAGCTGCTCATTTGAAATACAATTTACGTGCATTTTATGAATTCCTTGCTAACTGAAGCAACAAGTTATATTTTACATTTCACTTATAGTTTCATGCATTTCTCTAACTTTCATCTCCTTTTTCAAATTTACAAAGAAAGGATCTCAAGGTTACACACATTTTTGCAGATCAACTTTGCTGCAGGCATGAAACAAGAGATGAAAAAAGCTACATCTTTAAATCAGTTTTCTTTAGGCTAGTGTCACTCTGGCACTATAATTTACCCCACAAGAACCTCAAGCAAGACTTCTGGAGACATCCCTCATTAATGAAACCTGAGATAATTGTGCAGTCCTCTGGTGCATTATCCCTCAATTTTCTTATGCAGTCCATCTGCATTAGTTATATAATTATTTTTCAACTCTCTTGTATATAAACTGCTATGTTTATCTGATAATCTGTAAGCAGACACAAATTATCTGTTTTATTATAATTATTTTGATGTGTGTTTTTACATTTACATTTAATTGTAACTGTATTATGCATTTGTGTAGAGCTTTTCTCCAGTGGGCTCCTCTGAAAATGGACATTTTTTGTCCAGTCAGACTTTCCCGGTCAACAAATGTAAAATAAATAAATAAAAATGAGTATTAGCAATAATACTTCCATGTTAAATAGGCATCCTATAAGACTCCAGGGCTAAACTCCATCTAAGAAGTTTTCCATTCTGCCCACCATTCTAAAAAGCTTTCCATTCTGCCCACTTGCTCTATATAGCCATTTTAGAAGGCTGTGGTCTGTAATCACAGTGAACTTTCTGACAAGAAGGTACAATTGTAGCTATTTCAAAGCCCAGACTATGCCCAAACACTCCTTCTCTGTGGCTGCATATGATTCCTCCCTGGGACGAAGTCTACATTTGAAATATACAATAAATTGGTTTTCTCCTTTTGAGAACACCTGGCTAAGTACACCCCCCCCCCCCATAGTTATAAGCATTTACTTGCATAACAAATTATTGACTATAAGAAGGCCTGACTAATACAAGGGATCTACTCAGGGCCTCTTTGAGGTTTTGAAGTGTGTGCTCACAGATTAGAGTCCTTATCTGGGGTATTTTCCTGGTAAACCTGTTCTGAACAAAAAGTGGTAGATGAATGTCTAGCTGTAGATGTACAGCTATTCGAGATGTTGCAGCAAGGAAAACATCACAGAGCAGGAATTTGACTTCCTAATGATGTACAACTCTAGCTTAGGGAAGTTTTTTGGGCTACATAAGACCCAGAAGATTGAGACCCAGCCTCCTTTAAAACATTTAGTTTCTTCTAGAAGAACAAAAACAGAAAATATTTCTCAGTTCATGGACTTCCACCTGAATCCAATAGTACAGAACTCTAGTTCTGTATAAGGGATTCTTAGGAATTCCTCAACCAACTATACCAATACCAAGTTTCCAGCAGAGATCAGAAACTGGTCACACTGGCTATAGTGGCATTATACACTAACATCCCACACAAGGAAGGCATCATCACCACAGCTAATTACCTGAGAAAAAACACTACCCTAAGCAGAAAGAAAATCAGCAACATTTGTGAACTGATCAGTATTGTACTACACAATATTTTTTTTTTACTTTCAATGGGGAAATATTCCATGAGCATAATGGAGTGGCTATGTGAGCCAAAATGACCCCAGCTTATGCAAATCTGGTGTTCTCCAGCTGGGAGAGTAATACACTTAAACACCTAAAACATTTTGAGAAAGTACATCTATATAAGAGATATATAGATGATATATTTTTTCTGCGGCAAGGCACAGTCACTGATCTCAAAGATTTCATAAGGACCATGAAAGAAAGCATTACTTTCTTGGATTTTACAATGTTTGGCAATGGGTGTGAGGTACAGCTCCTGGACATCTCCCTGACCCTAGACCCTCCTCTCCAGGAAGTTCACTTCCAACATTTATAGGCAAGGGTCATTCAGGAACAACTACTTGGGCTATAACAGCCAGCGCCCTCCCTTCATGAAAAGGAATATTGTCAGAGTCCAGTACATTAAACTCAGCATTCTAGTCAGTGAGGATGAGTCCTTCTTCAAAGAAAGCCAGATGCTAAAAATTATTTTAAAAAGGCATTACCCTCCACACCTACTGGAGACAGTGGAAAATGAAATCTACTCCCACAGACAGTCCAAATTTCCCCCCCTTCCAGAGCAGGGTTCACCACAAAACCCAAACAAGTGAAGGAACTTACCCCTAGATTCCCCCTTTCTCTCTCAAGAGACACTAAGAGGATCATAGAGAAAAAATTGGATCTCATTATAGACAACCAAGAACTGGGGCAAGTGCTAGGAGACACCCCTGATTTTTGCTACCAAAAGACCAACTCCTTGAAATCTTTGTTAGAGAAAACAGACAATGTTATCATTAACTATGCCCAGCAACCCAGAGGCATGTAGAAATGTGGTAGCTGCTGCTGCTGCCCCTCTATCCTTGAATGCTTTGAATACAGGCTATCTAGCAGAAACACTACTATTTCTGTAAATAGCTTCTACAACTAGAACTCCATGAACCTGGTTTACTTAGCTATTGCTTCCTCCTGTGATTCCTTCAATATAGGCAAAACCATCAGGACACTCAGTGACAGAATAAAGGAACATGAACAGGCTATAAGAAACAGAGAGGAGAATAATGCCTCAGCTAGACACACCTTTGCCTGCACAAATAACCCTCAGTTCAAATTCCTAGCACTGGATAGCCCAGACAGGTCTTTTGGGGACTACAACACCTTGGTAGAAGTAAGGGAGCAGTGGTAGCAAATTAAGCTTAAAGCAGACATGCCCCCTGGTCTCAATGGGAACCTTAATATAAGGTGCACACTAAAATGGAGGAAGTGATACAAACAATCCCTAGCTTCACACACCCACCTATTGTTCTACAAATCTCTGTATTCTCACAACTTAAGTCACAATTCTGAAGAAGTTCGACTTGTAACCATGAAACGAATGAAAGTGCTCAAATGTTGATGTAAGATTTATTAATATTATCTTGGACATACATGTAATCTTTGAAGCATAAGGCTTCTTAGCCATTACTATATAAAGACAAATTGAAAACCAAATTACTGGTCTGTTGCATTTTTAATCAACTAACTGAAGTAGTTAGCAAGTTACTAAGTGCATCCATTTGTGAATAGAGTTTTTTTTATTTTATATTTTCCTGGTAAGGCCTTTAATGTGAGTAGCCATCATACAAGCTTCCTATACTACCCTACAGGTCCTAAGAATGCACTGCTCTATTTTACAGTAGTAGAGGTGGGCCATGCCAGAATAGCTAGAGCTTTGGCAGGTACTGGTTTTTATCTTCTGTCTCCCATCTCTACCCACTCTATGTCCCAGAAAAGATACCTTGGGTTCATAAAGATCAAATGCCAGCAATACAAAAACAAACTGCTGAAACTAATTTCAGAAATCTTCATAACAAAGATTTTATTGTTGCGGGAAAGCCCTTTCTGCAGCTGCTATTTAATGGAAACTCTGAGGTCACACAACAGCATGGAAACTTCATGCTCCACCATTACTCAAAGTGTTTTCAGCGAGATGACTCTGCATTAATGGCACTTGCTGAAACAGAACTCATCTAACTAGCATATTCCTAACACCTCTGCCATACTTACTGACACTTGCTAGCTTTGAGAGTTGGCTGTTCAAGACTTCCCTAATAGTGTTCATCATGGCATGCCCATTACTTAATGTAGATGGCAATGTCATCAAAGGCTGTAAGGGCATAATCTCCTGCTTCTGCTAACATGTGCTCTGTCAGCCCCTGGAAGGTTGCTGGGGCTTTCTTCATTTTTAAGTACATTGTTGTAAACTCTTACAACCCAAATGATTTCACAAATGTCAAATATTTCCCTGGCTACAGGTGTCAATGCCTGCCAATAATATTTGGTCAAGTCAGTCATGATTAGATACTTAGCCCCACTCAACTGCTCCAAGGCATCATCTGTCCTGGACATGGGGTAAGCACCTGCATCTGAGTGATTGCTCAATTTATGTAGTCCACACAGAACCTGGTACCACCATCTTTCTTTGACACCAGCACCATTGGAAAAGCACAAGGACTGTTGGACTCCTGGATCACCCCCGATTTCAACATGCTCTTCAGTTTCTTTCTTAGAGACTGCCTTATTTAGGCACTCGTAAAGGGCATGCTTAATGGGCTGCTTGGTCCTGGGTCTACATCGGGATCCTGATTTACCAGTAAACATACTCCCGCACTCTTGTACTATTGCTTGAATCTCCTGAATCTGGCTAAAAGTTAATTGTTGGGACAAGGCCATCACATCCACTGAGGTATCAGACCATGCTTTCCCATGAAGATCTGCCAAGAGATCTCCATTTGCTTCCTCCTGCAACTCATTGCAAATACTATGTACAATGGCCTCTTTGACATGATTGGGTTTTATCATGTCAACATGGTAGAGAGTGATTTTATCCTCTTTCTGGCAGCTCTACCATGTTGTTGACATCACTCACCTTTTTCACAGTGATGAAAAGATCCTCTCAGGCTGCTTATATGTTATTGTTATCTGTTGTCTTATAATACATTCTCTGGCTGTCTTGTCATAACAGAATGTTTGCTGTTGTTGCTCTGCCTGTACAGGTGCTTCTGGTTCATCAAAATTAGTTCCATAAGTTCAGTTCTAAAGTTTGAGCATTTACCACAAAAAACTTCTTGTGGGAATCACAATCACCCTCTCACTTACCATGAATTAAATCATGGCCTCCCTTACCCTGTCACCACAGAAAAGCTCAATGAGTGAAATCTCCATGTGGTACCGCTCTGATAATCTGAGAAATCTGCTATAATACACCTTATGTTTTCAATGAAATTGTCCATTCTTCTCTTTTAAGTACTTATCTTTGACTATTGTCCAATCACATTTGGATCCCTTGCCATTGCCATTAATTTCACAAAAAGTGACATTTACATTTTTCAGTCATATTATGCATGTGTTCTTATGAAATGAAAACCACAAGCAATGCCCTGTTCAAGAAGAAAAACAAAATTCTATATCATTTTATGTTATGGTAAAATACCCTTATTTTACATGCTCTGAGAAGTATGCCCATATCCAAGAGTCTGTTATCTGTTTTCTCCAAAAGATATTAGGTAGAGGAAAACAAAATGAAAGTAGTACTATCAATGGGCCCTGTCCTGAAATTTTCATAAGAACATCTTAAAACAGACAAGAAATATTGTCAATTGAAGTTAGGTTGGAATTAAGGCAAGAAAGGTCTGTGGAAAGTTTTCGGATAGCAACTTTTCCAAAACAGTCAGGTGTAAACAGAAGCTATCACAGACATAAATATTTAATGCTGGTGTGATCTCAGTCAGAAAAGCAGTGAGTTTCCATATAAATCAGGGTAGATGTCTGCCCAACTGAACCATCCTAGGAAACAAATAAATATTTAAATTGATAGTTTCTTCTTTGTATATGTTGAGACATAAAAATTACATAAAAATATATATTTTTTATTAGCTCAAGCTCCAGCTGCTCCTTTGCCTTTGAGGGTAGGAGGCAAGTGTAATTGTGTTTTGTAGATATGTGTGTCAATAGTATTCTTTGAAACTATCATGAATAAATGTTGAACCATTTTGGATGCATCTGGAGCGTTTCTCCTATGGCCTCTGCTGAAAATTGGCTTTGTTCCAAGTCGGATTTTCCTGGTAAACAAATGTTAAAGAAATAAATAAATAAACAAACAAATAAATAATCTATTGGCTTTTAAATAGAAAGATAAACCATTCCTAAAACAGCCTGCATTCTTTGAACAGACCTTCTGAAAATGCTTTGTCATTAAGCGGTTAAAAAGTAGAAACAGGACAGTGTAATTAAAAATTAACTATGCAGGGCAATACATAATAATGTACAGAAAACAGAAAAATAACCAGTCAGAACAGACAGGGTGGTCAAAATTTTGTATAACTAGTTAATTTTTTCCTACCTAACTAGAGGAGTTATTGTTCCTTGTCTAAACTTTCAGCACAGAACAGGAAGAAACAAAATTGCCAAAGTAAGCTGACTGGACAGAGTAGCAATTTCCTGGGCAACACTCACTGAAAACAGTAAAATGATGACTGCTGCTTTAACAGATGCTGGAAGGAGGGTAATCTTATTTTCCATGCTGCAGGAATGCCTTGTAATGTGCCCACAATAGGAGACGTATGTTTAACAACATAATTTCCAACCTTCCTCCTTTCTTTAAACCTCAGTCCATAGTACTTTCTGGAAACTTTCCATGAGATAATGCCTCAGAGAAACATATTCTGTCATGTTTAGTTGATGAGTCTGTTTTCTTTTTTCTATTTAATGACCACCACATAGGGAAAAAGACCAAGCTATTACTTATGCATAGCTGCACCTCCCAAAAGAAAAACTCAAGAAGTCCTTTAGTTTTGTCTATACAATTTAGGACAGCAAAATAGTTACATTTTGTCATACACTTTTATATAACAGTTGTAGATTTTACATTTTATATTTCATATTGTATATATAGTTGAATTATTTCCCAGAATAACACAGTTGCAATAAGTGATAAAAATACGATATACATTTTTATTCAATGTACAAAAACAAACACAATTTGTATATGTCACTTAAACCATATACTATCTCATTCATAAATAAAACAGTTACATACTTTATAAGATTTATGTACAGCTCACAGACCTTTTTACAGACTAACCAAAAACAATGGCAGATTTATATACAGGTATCACAGACCATGCAATGTGGCCAAGCTAAGCTAATCCAATATGTAAACTAGTCTGAGCTTGGTCTGCCCAGCAAAAGGCATTCAAAATGTCTTCTTACCTACTTATGAAGCCTTTAGATTCATCCATATATCCAAAAATAATGCTTTAATATAATATTTTCACATGGCTTAGTATCATCCAATAGTATTCCCCATTTACAAATTTTATCAAAAGATAAACAATATACTAAATACAGTAAATGATGTAAAACTAAGTGAGACCATTACTAATTTTTTGCCAACACACCAGTAATGTAATACTTAGAATAAATCAAAAATGGTATATTCCATGCGGCTAATTAAACCACACCCTGAGCATATTTACTGGCTATTGTTATATGCTTCAGTGCTTTAGGTGACTTCATTTGTTTTCCAGCTTCATATGCTTTTTAAACTGAGATATAAGGCTTCAGTCATAAGCAAATTGTCTACTATTCTCACTTGGAAAATGTCATTATTGCATGGCATCGGTTTACCTTACTGTAACTGAAGATATCCCCCCCTTATTCTTACACAAACCTAAGAAATGCCATGTAATGCACTAGCATGAAATTTGTGTAATCTACTAGCATGAAATGCTTTGATAAGCTAGTTAAAAGGCATCTATCAGCAAACCTTCCATCCAAGTTTGACCCTCTACAGTTGCTTATTGAGCTAACAGATCCACTGTGGATGCTATTTCAACAGCACTCCACCTCTCACTCAATCTTCTGGAGGGAAGAAACAACTACGTCAGGCTGTTTATTGACTTTGGGTCGACATTCACTACAGTGGTTCCAATGCAGCTTATTGACAAGCTTGTACATCTTGGTGTTAGCAAGCTCTTGTGCAACTGGATCCTCAACTTCATGATGAAAACTTGTGCAGGCAACAAGACCTCAGAATACATAATACTCACAGTGGTGTTTCTCAGGGTTGTGTGCTAAGCCCTCTGTTGTTCATCATCCTCACTGATGACTGTTCTAAAAAATACAACACCAATCACATCATCAAGTTTGCAGATGATACTGTGGTTGTGGGCCTTACAGAGATGAGGTCTACTCATTGATTGACTGGTGTGCTAAGAATAACCTTGGCCTGAATGTCAAAACAAAAGAGATCATTATAGACTTCAGGACAAGGTCAAAAATGCACTCAACACTCATGATAAATGATGAAGAGGTGGAAAGGGTCAAATCTACAAAGATTTTAGGGGTGTACATTTCAAAGGATCTCTCTTGAACAGTGAACAGTGAACACTGAACAGTTGGTCAAAAAAGCACACCAACATCTCCACTTTCTTAGAAGAGTCAAAAAAGAAAAGCTCACACCTACTGTTCTCACCATATTCTCCAGAGGAGCAGTTGAGAGCATTCTCAGTATTAGATTCAGAGTTTGGTTTGGGAACAGTACAATAGCAGAAAAAAGACGCTACAGAGAGTGGTGTGAGTTGCTGAAAAATCATGGGCACCAACTTACCATTAATCCAGGATTTCTTTGCAGCAAGAAGCATTAAATGTGCATCCAAAATAATTCATGATGCCTCTCAACTTGCACATGGCTAGTTTACACAACTGTCTTTGGGCAAGAGATATCGGAGTATTTGCTGCAGAACCACCAGATACTTAAACAGCTTCTACCCAACAGTGTTGAGATTTATTAACTCTGATACCAGCCACCAACTATTTTGTCAGTAATCATTCACAATACGTAGCTCAGCTGAAAAGTGTGCAATATCTTTTTTATTCTTTGATGTAGCAATATATTTTCTTATTCATGTGCAATTGCCTGCTGTTTGTCTGACGCAGATGAACAAAGGATGACAATCTTAACATGCACAATCCTACTCTGTCATGCTGCTATGTACAGTATTCGTTTTATGACTGTCTGGGCGGGCTTGTGTATTTTTGCTGTTATTATTGTTTTATTTATCCTTCTGTGGGTCTTGTATTGAATCCCATTTTTTAAATTGAAATGTTATACTGTTGTTATTGTTATCCTAGCTTCCTATGTACTCTCTGGTGAGTTGATACTCAGAATTGTGTTTAATCTGCACTTGTATAGTCTTAAATGACAATAACATTTACTTTGACTTTGACTTTGACTAGCATACCTCATCTCAAAGCCTTGGGTCAGAGTTCCTACACCTAACACCAAAGCAATGATCTAAAAAAAATCACTGAGATGCAATCTTTTCAACTGTGATAATGAAGTTATGGAATAAGCTGCCAAAGCCTGTTAGACAAATCTGTTCCAAAATTAACTTCAGACTGGCCCTAAAGCAATGACTATGAATCTGGTATGTGGTCGTGGGATAGCTATCACATGGCATCCAACAATTTAGTCTCCTGTTTGTAATCTTCCTTCTCTTCTAAGAACATGTCTTTGCTTATAGTCCAGTATTATGTAATGGTGCTAGTGTCTTCTTCCTTAGAATAGTTATTTATTTATGTATTTACTGAGGAATTGCATTTGTACCGTTACTAGTGGTTGACTGTTAAGGACTGGCACACAGTGGATTCAACCTGAAGTTATTCAGGGAAGGTTATAAAGTATTTATATTGGTGTTTTCTTCCATGCATCCTCTGAAAATAGCTCTGATTACTGAAATTTTCTCAGTCAACAAATAATATTTATAGTAAAATAAATACAGTGTTAGTGGCTCAGTGTGAGGTACTTGCCTTTGATACCGGAAAAAAAACAAAAGATTATGCATTAATTTTCGCATGCTAGATACTTTGAATAAATTCCCAGCATAATTTTGGAAGGAGAATACATTCATTGCCCTTTTTCATAGGTTCATAGGTGTGTACTAGGCTAATGGCCCTGGGGCCTTTACAAGGCTAGCCATAGGATTACCCTAGCATAGTGCCATCCGACCTTTACTTGACCTAAAAAAGATTTACTTTTGCTTATTATAAGATAATTTAGAAGAGTTGTACTATTTGAAAATTTTGAAAGATAATGTATTGTGAACCGAATTTTAGCTATTACAAGTGTTCTTATATGGTATTATGATTGTAGCATTTTTTAACTGTTACAATTCAAGAATAAACAAACCGAACTGAAAGTTTTTCGTTACTGACAATGTAGTGCAGGATAAGGGATGCAGACGTTCTGAGGTCCCACCCTTTGCATAAGACATTAAACTTAATTGTTATTTCAAAAGGATGTAAACAATCTCATGACACTTATTAAAAAGCAATACAACTGGATTTTATTTCATTTTCAAATCTACAATCTTTATTCCTTGTCTGTATAATAAAATTAAAATATAAATGAAGAATAACATAACAAAACGAAAAGTACATCAAAAGATTTAAATTTCTATTTAAGGAGTAAACTAAAACATTTCAGAGCTTTACCAGAAAGGCTCATCCAGACTCTGCTACACTTTGTTGTGAAGGAAAGGTTAGTTTGCTGTTATTTTTTGTATTTCTGTATTGCCTTTCTATATTTTGAATACTGTAGTTTGTTTTCTTTACCTTGTGTTTTGCTTGCATTCTGTTTTAACAGCATATTAAAACTTCAAAAGAGACCAGAGCTCTCTCTGTTCTGAGTCAGGCAGAATTTTTTCCCTCCCTCCCACCCATTTAAGTTGTCTTGTTAAATACCACTGTCTTTCTACTTGCCCGCCTCTTATGTTAATCTGACCATATATCTCATTTCTCTCTACTTTCACTGGCTTATGTGAGTAATCACAAAACCATCACTTTTGAAATCCCACCCCTTCAATTATTTAAATTTATTGGCCATCCTACAGTATTTCATAGTACCAAAATACAAAAGTAACCACCCCTTTCAGTCCATCTTGCTGTTTTAAAAATAGTAACTCTCCACTAAACCTTAACTTTTAAACAGGTAAAACTCAAGTTACCTACTTTCATATCTAACTTCTCTAGTGCACACTGCAGAGTGCATTCTTTTCAATCTTACCTTTAAGCATCCCTGTTACTAGCACTTTCTCTAATACCTAAAAAGATCATCTCTACTTGACTCCAAGTAGACTTTTCTATATCTGTTAAACCTAGCACTTGCTCCTACAGTACTTATTACCTTGATACGGCACTCTTATAGATAGCACCCCAACAAGGCAAACCCCCATTTCTCGGTCACCCACCTCCCCCGGAATCTCTTTTAAAGTTTTTTTGTCTAGTCCTTCTAGCATGTCGAGGGATCAGTTGCTAGTGTCCTCTCCTGCTCAGCTGGTGAACCTGGGAATATTGAGGCAGTGTTACAATTGCCTCATGTACACAGACAACCCTCTCCTCCTCCCACAAAACACAAATACATGCGAGAGATGCAACTATATGGCCAAACTGGAGGCTGAGCTCTCTCAACATAGGACTGGCAAGACCAGTCAGGAGGAGAAGGTTACCACACACACTATAGACCCAGTCTCACATAATACCATCACAACCTCAAATCATACACATAAACACACAAAGACATACTCGGCGGCTCTGATCAAAAATCTACCAAAACAGCAGAGGCCACCAAAGCAGACACCCAAACAACCACCACCTCAGAACACAACACCTGCAACACATAGACCTCACAGTCAGAGTGTCAAACAGTCACAGCCCTTAAGGCCAAACACAATGCCAGACACACTAGTCATTGGTGACTCCATAGTCAGACACACTGACGTCCCGCTCACCAGACTGAGTAAAGAGAAGGTCACAGTAAGCTGCCTGTCAGGCGCTAGAATCCGCCACATAATGCAAGCACTCAGGTCTCTCAACAGCAGGTACAAATACGACTCAGTCATTGTCCACGCTGGTGTAAACGACCTGAGATGTACCTCCTTGGACTACATGAAAAGAGACATTGAGGAGCTCTCTGATTATGTAGCCCAGGCAGGTATGACCCTGACCTTGAGCAGTATCCTACCTTCACCAAGAATGATGCCACAATACAGAGATAAGATGATCAGCTTTAACAATTGGCTTAAACTCTGGTGTCATTCAAAGGGGATCCAATGTCTGTCTGCCTGGGATGACATGCTGGACAAGCCACGCTGCTTCGCAAGGGAAGGCTTGCACCTGTCACCCCTGGGATTCCTGATATTGGCAAAGGCTCTTGCCTCCCCCATAGTGCCTTTTTTAGGCAAGGCTCAAATTCTAAACCTACCACCCTAGAACACAAAAAAGGAAAAAAACTAAGGGTAATGCTGCTCAATGCCAGAAGTCTAAATCTCAAAATGCATGCACTCGAGGCCCTTCTCAGTATGGAGAACATCGATGTCTGTGCAGTGACAGAAACCTGGTTCAAGGCTCCTGAGAGCACCCCAGCACTATCAGGTTTTACCTCTTATCATGCGTTCCGGCCTCAAAATCCGGACAATACCAAGAAAGGAGGGGGGGTATCCATATTCATCAAGGACACCCACACCTCAAGACTGGTGGCAACGCACGATGCATCGGAGACCATCCAGGTGCAATTAACCATAGGCAAGACTGCTCTGCAAATTGTAGCATGTTACAGGCCACCCTCACAAACTCAGGAACCTCACATGGCCTTCCTGAAAACACTAGAGGGGATAAATGTATCACCAAACACCATCATACTAGGTGACTTCAATTACCCTAATATAGACTGGGAACACTACTCAAGCCCAAACACCCTAGCCCAAAAGTTCTTGGAATTCATAAACTCAAATGCCATGGAACAACTAGTCACCATCCCCACAAGAGGAGAAAACATACTTGATCTCATCATCACGAACATGGGAGCACAATGTTCAACACCGGAAGTATACCCTCACTGGTGAGATCAGATCACAAACTAATCTCGCTGGAGGTCCTCATCCCACCCCACCTGAAATAAAAAGACCACAGTAAAGAACTTCTCGAAAGCCGACTTCACACTTCTAAAGACTAGTGTGGTCTCCTTTAAGGCCCCCGAGCGCGGAAAATAGTACTCAAGCCGCTGAATCACTTACAAATGCCTTCTACCAGCACCTGCAGGACTGCATGGATAAGGCAATCCCAAGCAAAACAAAGACTCTTTGTACCAAAGGCAAGCGTCCAGTCTGGTGGACCCCAGCCATAAACAAACTCTACAACAAAAGGAGGAAGCTACTACAAGATAGAGCAAAATCCTTAAAAGGTAAGACACCCTTGATCACTATAAGTAAAAACTAAGAGCTCTCATAAAATCATCCAAAGCAAATTTTGAGAGAAAAATAGCTAAAGACTCAAAAGACAATCATAAGGCCTTCTTTAGCTATGTTAGAAACCTGGGAGGAAACTCCCAGATATGCTTAGAACTAGTTCAAAATGATGTGAAGATTACTGATCCTACAGACATTGCCAACATACTGGCTGACAGGTTCAGTGCAAACTTCTCCCCTCCCCTCAAAAGGAGAGATATCTATACCAAGCGATTGCAGCCCCCCCAAACATCTCCAACGCCCAAGTGAGAACTGCTCTCTCCAAAGCAAAAACACAGCATCCATGGGACCTGATGGTGTCCCCGGCTGTGTGCTCCACGAACTCAACGAGGAATTAAACCCACAGCTAGGACAGCTGTTTAATCATAGTCTTACCTCTGGATACGTACCCAGGAGTGGCGCACTGCAACTGTGGTCCCACTTCACAAAGGCGGTGCCTCCACCGACCCTGGAAATTACCGCCCATTAGCTTGACAAGCCTTATCTGCAAAGCCATGGAGAGGATCATAATGGACCTCATAAATAAAGACATAGGGAATTTGCAGACTTTGGATCCATCCCAGTTTGGCTTTGTCAAAGGCAGATCATGCCTTCTAAACTTGGTTGACTTTTTGAAACAGTCACCAAAGCCATTGATGAGGGAAAGGCAGTCCATACAGCCTACCTCGATCTGGCGAAGGCCTTCGATACAATACCCCACTCGGGTATCATTGAAAAACTCATCAGCTTAAATGTTAACCCATACATCACAAGATGGCTTGCAAACTGGCTGAGTGACAGAACCCACAGGGTCAGAGTTGCTGGCGCCATGTCAGACTCAAAGCCTGTCACAAGTGGTGTACCACAGGGCTCAGTCCTGGGCCCACTCTTGTTTGGCATCTACTTTTCCGAAGTACAAGCAAACACAGGAGGGTTATGGCTGACAAAGTTTGCAGATGACTGCAAACTGGGCGCCATAGTAGAAAACACATCTGACACAGATATCCTTCAGAAGGGTCTCACAGAAATGGATAACTGGTGCCAGAGCCATGGCCTAAAGTTAAATGCCAAAAATGCATAGTCATACCCTTCGGGAAAAACAAGGTTACCCTAGCTACCAAATAGGTGGCAATCCACTGAGCACAGAAGAAGTTATCAGGGACCTGGGGACCCAGGTTGATAGTAGTCTGTCATTCGACACCCATGTAGCTAAAGTAGTTAGGAAGACCTTCTACATTGCCCACCTTATCATGAAGGGATTCTCATCTAGATCAAGGGAGGTCATAGTCTCCCTTTACTCATCACTCATCAGACCAATGATTGAGTACAATGCCCCATTCGGAATGTATCTGACCCGACACTTGCAGCAGCTGGAGAGGCCACAAAGTTCCTCACCAAAAGGATAAAGGGTCTCAAACATCTGTCCTATGCTGCCCGACTGAAAGAACTCCAGCTCTATTCAGTCGCCACCGCTTGCGCAGAGGTGACCTTTGCCTAACATACAAGGCCATGTCAAACCCAGATTTGATGAATATGCTGCACCTCAAAAAATCTAGATCCATCAGAGCCACAAGGGCGGGAGACTTAAACCTCGACACGGCTATTAATAGGACGTGCTGGAGGGCTAGATTCATCACCCAAAGACTCCCTATGCTGTGGAATAAAATCCCAGTATATGTGAGGCAGAGCACCTCGCTGGCCTTGTTCAAGAGAAATCTTGACCAATGGATGGGAGATCGCAGATATACCCCAGGGATTACCTCAGTGTCACTGCTCGACAGAGGCACAGCAAAATAATAGGTATAGTTCCCCATACTAAAGGGGTGGCGTAAGCCACAAAACTATGGGCTAGGCTTGTAAATGCCCTCGGGCAGATAGCCTAGTATGAACCTATGAAGCTATGAACCTAAGAGGTGTTCCAAAAACTGAATTTCATATAACATTTTTCATGTAATTCAACTTAATTTGCTGCCATGTTTTTATAGTTATAATAACAATTTCTAATAAAGTTTTACCCACATCCCATAACTTGTTATATAACATGTGCCTATGTCTTTCACCAGGAATCTTCCACATAGCCTGTATTACAACATAGTCAATCTGATCCCTTCCAGAAATTCTCGTAACCAATAATGCCTCCATTTATTTCTTTCAACTCATTACATTGCACTGTTTATTTGACTTATTAAAAAATGCAACTTCATTTTAACATATAAAAATATAGCTTCCAGCATCTTCTCCATTACATGCTACACCAATCATTTTTTTCATTCATAATTATATATTTCGTTGGCCTCGTGCCAACAATCGTTTTGTGTGAAGGATATCAGAAAAGAAATTGCTACTGAACTTATTTTAACTCTTGACATGCATTCTTTTAGCATACTCAGTTTTATAGTTATTAAACTTCCCAACTATTTATTATGTAATGACACTGTATTATCCCTTCATACCATCCTTGTCACATTTTTACTCTACTCTTGTTTTACAGTTCCGCAGCTTTATTTTTCTGAATGCTTCCTATGATAATATTTTTGTCAATTTTATGCCCTTTATCAAGATTTACCAGATGTATTGTTTCATCATATCTGAAATTAATAAACTTAGCTATTATGTTGATATCATTTATACATATAATATCCAACATTGTATGTGAATAATAAAAACACTGATTTATTAGTTCTAGCCTGTTTTTATCTTTTATTGTATATTATGCCCCTTTTTATTGGGCGCTTTCCCACAATGCAGAGGAAAAAAAAAGTGCAGGGTGTCCTGGCCAAATTTCCCCTGTTAGCATTAATACTACTTTGTGTGTCCCTAAAAACAGACCAGAACTAGTAGGACTAAGTCAATTTAAAAATAAAATATTTTAAGATGTGATCTTATGATGTTCATAGGTTCATAGGTTCATACTAGGCTATCTGCCCAAGGGCATTTATAAGCCTAGCCAGAGTTTTGTGGCTTTCGCCACCCCTTTAGTTTGGAGGATACTATGCCCATTATTTTGCTGTGCCTCTGTCAAGCAGTGACACTGAGATAATCCCTGGGGTATATCTGCGATCTCCCATCCATTGGTCAAGATTTCTCTTGAACAAAGCCAGCGAGGTGCTCTGCCTCACATGTACCGGGATTTTGTTCCACAGCATAGGGAGTCTCTGGGTGATGAATCTGTCCCTCCAGCATGTCCTATTAATAACCGTGTCAAGGTTTAAGTCTCCCGCCCTTGTAGTTCTGAGGGATCTAGATTTTTGAGGTGAAGCATGTTCATCAATTCTGGGTTGGACATGGCCTTGTATGTCAGGCACAGGTCACCTCTGAGCAGACGGTAAGCGACTGAGTAGAGCTGACGTTCCTTCAGTCGGGCAGCATAGGACATATTTTTGAGACCCTTTATCCTTTTGGTGAGGAACTTTTGGGGCCTTTCCAGTTGCTGCAGGTGTCGTGTCAGACACATTCCGAATGGGGCATTGTACTCAATCATTGGCCTGATGAGTGATGAGTACAGGGGGACGATGACTTCCCTTGATCTAGATGTGAATCCCTTCATGATCAGGCGGGCAATGTAGAAGGTTTTCCTAACTACTTTGGCAATGTGAGTATCAAATGAAAGGTTACTGTCAACCTGGGTACCCAGATCCCTGATAACCTCTTCTGTGCTTAGTGGGTTGCCGCCTATATGGTAGCTAGGGGTAACCTTGTTTTCCCGAAGGGTATGACTATGCATTTTTTGGCATTTAACTTTAGGCCATGGTTCTGGCACCAGTTTTCCATTTCTATAAGACCCTTCATATCAGTATCAGTATCAGTAATGAAAGCTCACCTTATTGCTGTGTTTCAGTAAACGTTTTATGTTTTTGGTATGTATTATTTAGTTTAATTTTAAGCGGAAACTGAAGAAGGAGGCATGTTAGACTATATCCATATTTGGATGGACTGAGAGGGGAAGTTGGAGAGGGCCTGAGGATAGAACCAATCATAGAATTCCTTCAAAATAATAATTCTTCATTCCCAGTCAGTAAAAAATGAGTTTATTTGCTGGATGGATTCAGTCAAACTTTCCATATGAATGCCTCCACTTCCTCCATCAGCAACTCAGCATTTAACTAATGACAGTTTTGACTATATGAGGGCCACCCACTACAACAATCTGTTGATACAGGACAAATAATTCCCTAACAAACGATCTCACCATGTCACCCTGAAAGTGATGGAAGGGGTATGCAGAATCCTAATAACTTTTCAGGACAATCTCTTTCTCTCGCTCTTTCAAATCAATACAGACACTGTCACAGTCAATTCCATAGCACAGAAAGATAAAGCTCTGACTACTTCCCAGATAACATGGGATTAGTTAATTACCTGGATGAAAGAGGAGCTGGTGACAACAGAGGAGAATAAGTGACTGGCGTAGGGAGGGAGGACAATGAGTAAAGGCCAGGATTTATGGCAGGCAACTGATGGTCAGTGGTTCAGAGTTACATATTTGACTCTGTAAGGCTATGTCCATATATGGTATCCATCAGCACATAACTGCAGAAATATGCTCAAGCAAGGGAAGCCACTAAAGGCCTACTATGTCAAGGGGCCATGCTGCAGGGTAGAAGGGAATCCTTGCCTAAATCATAATCTCTGATATTGATATGAATCACAGCAATTCTTGCCTCTAATAGGAATGACAGGTAATGGCCTTTCGACTCTTAAGAAATGCAGAGGTCTGTTGAGTGACCATAGAGAAACTAGATGGTTAAGGCAGAGTTTGGGAGCTGAATATGTAGTACATTAATAGGCAAAGATTCAATAGATATTTCAAAATTTACAGAGACACTTTTGAGCTAGCATTATGCCATTCAGTACAATATATATCACTCATCTTAATGTCTTACAGACTTGCAGAATTGCCTAGAAGACACCAACAGGAGACAAAATTCTCTAGTTCAAAAATGAAAGGAAGATATGCATTATTTTCAGAAGATCATAGAACTGTGAGGCATGTTAGAAGTAAGTCTGTTTGCAACATATCTTGGCAATCGTTTTGTTTTCTCATTTCTCA
This sequence comes from Protopterus annectens, assembly GCF_019279795.1. Classification (NCBI taxonomy): domain Eukaryota; kingdom Metazoa; phylum Chordata; order Ceratodontiformes; family Protopteridae; genus Protopterus; species Protopterus annectens. The sequence continues at coordinate 434,815,792 of NC_056727.1, forward strand.
TGAGAATGAGACTGGCACCTTCTCATTCATGGCCTTAAGCTTTATGCCTTTCATCTGTTCTGTCTGTTCCAGAATGCACTCCTAAAAGTGAAACAAGACAGAGCCATCCTCCCTGTCACTGCTTCCTCTTGGATCAAATAGCCATAGCTATCACACCTGATGAAGCTGGACACTTTCCCTGCATCACCTTTGCCCCAACAGAAGTTGCAGCTCAATGTCAAGATAAACCCCTGGATTAAATAAACTCTGTGCAGGAATAGTGCTATTCCTGCATGGAGTGGTTCATGTCCATGTAGCCACAGCAGTGTGCCTTGCATATTCATGAAGACGCTCTGCTGTTAAGTCTAAAAGGACTTGAACAGTGAATGAGTACAGGGGGCATGTTTAAGTAGTGCACGGAGTACGAACACACCCCCTGTACTCAGAAAGTGCTGCACTTTCTTAACCTGATGCAGCATAATATTAGAGAATTTCTCTAACATTATGCCAGTATTTTAGTCTCCTTGGACATTGAAATGAAATAAATTATCATTTCTGTATCAGCAGACACTGAAATACATATGGGAGCAGGAAAGCAATGCGAGGTGTGTGTGACAGGTTCTGTGACACACCCCTGCATTGTAAAAGTGCCGTATGACACCTCGCAACTTGGTAAAGCAGGAAATGTGGACAAAAGCACAAATAATGGGGGAAAAGCCCTGAAAAGGGCACTACTTAATTATTGCCTTCACAAACTTAGAAAGTTGATAGAAAACAGGTCATGCATTAGCATAAATTTCCGAAGGTTAGAAGTCTGCAAGTCAAATGTATGCCATTATTCCCTGACAGCAGTCTATGTGGACAAAGACACAAATAATGGGGGGCAATGCATTAAAAACAGTGACACTACTTACATATTGCCCTTACAAACTTAGAAAGTTGATAGAAAACAGGTCATGCATTAGCATTAATTTCTGAAGAATAGAAGTCTGAAAGTAAAATGTATGCCATTATTCCCTAACTGCAGTCCTCAATGACTTGTCAGAAAACCACCATACTAACTATATAACATAATAACATCATAATAATATAATAAATCTTTTTTGTTTACATGCTAAGGAATGTTTAAGCATAGCTAAGCAGGTGTGCACGTTATGGCCCTCCACTTAGTATTGCTTAAACATCCCATAGGAGATAAATAAAAACATGCAGCTGAAATTCCTAAACTGAAATAGTGTAATGACTAGAGTCCCAGCTTTACATGCAGGCATTTATGGTTCGAGTAACAAGCCAGGCAAGTTATTTTTTATATGGGAAAGCAGTGTTAAAATTATTTTCTTAAACTTAAATTATGTAATAACTGTTTTTTGTCAACCAGGGAAGTGTAGCTGGTGTAAAATAGAAGTATGAGTGCATATAACATGTGAAATCACCCATGTATACACAAGTATCCCATACTGTATAGTCACACCCCTTGCTAATGTAATGAAAGCACATAGACGGATGTCATATAAAGTAAATCATATACACCTACTAAAAGAAGTAATTATTCAGATAGTTTTCTAAAATGAAAAGTGAGCAATGGTCAGCATTAGCTCAGCTATGCTTACCAGGTGATTAAGATGTGATTGCTAAACAGCAGGTAGCTCAGCTAAGTGGATTTGCACACTGTTAAGCAGTGCTCAGCAATTACCCCTTCAAGGACTGTTCAACTCAGCTTAGCGGATTTGCGCACTGCTTAGTGGAGCTTAACATGTTTATAATGGTCCAATGACGGTAAAGGGTGGTGATATTGCCTTCTTTAAGCAATGCAGGTGGGAATACAGCCATAACCTGTTTAGTTTGATCTCTGCAAGAACATGTCTGGCGTTGGAGAAGGAGTGAATTTTTGGGTGCAGCGTTGGAGTATTCAGAAGTCTGTCCAGGGTCATTATGGAATCCTTGTAAAAAAACATGAGGAGAGACTGCTGCAGGGCAAATACCAGGGCTCACAATGCAAAGTGGAGGCCTGGGACCATCTCACACATGATGCTACTGGCATCCTGCAGACTGGTGAGCAGATACAGCACCACTATGCTGACCTACAGTGGATGAAGGGGGTGCTCCTGGCCCAGTGGATCCAAGATGCATGGGCACAGAATGCTCCACTTGTGAGTAAGTATGACTATCAGTAACAAACCAACACAGCACGACCATCCATGTAAAACAAGGTTTATTACTTCAAGTTTATGAGTTGAGTTTCTTTTGCAAGAATGAATCAGTACATTAAAACCACAGAATAAATATAAAATACTAGCCAATCACATAACATATCTCATGAACACATTATATAATTACACAATTTACATAATATAATTAATATAGTTGACTATGCCTAGTTCACTAAAAAACTTCATTAAAAACAATGGTCAAATTGACAAATTTCATTACTGCCTAAAAAGCTTCACAGGACAACTGTAGTACTGTAACATATGCTTGTCTTAATTTCAAAATGGGTTTAATGATATTAGTTTTATTAAGTCCTGGTGAAACATGAGATCTAAAAAGGTTTATCCATTTGTTTTCTGCTCTCTCTGTGGCATTCACAATGCCCCCCCCTCTTATTTTTGCAAACTCTCTGCAGAATCCTAAATTTAAATGTATGCTCATTAACACAATGTAAAATATGCTTACTAAGTGCATTTGTCTCAACCCCACTTCTTATATCAGATAAGTGGGATGCAATTCTCTCCTTAAATTTACAGTTAGTTTTTCCAATGTAAAAACACAAACATTTTTCACAGCCAAATAAACTAAATTTTCACTATTGCACATCCCAAATGCATTAAAAATAAAGTTAACTTGTGTTATAGGATGTATAAATCCTGTTTCCGTATTAATGAACTTACAAAAGGTGCAGTTATAACAGGGGACTGTCTCCTTGTTAAATCCATGTAACTCTTCATTTTTATCAAAATCTTTATAGCAAAGAAGTTGTTTGAGGTTCTTCTCCTACTTAGATACAAAATAGGGCTTTTCTCCTACTATTTTCCTTAACATCAGAACTAAGAACAGTCCAATTTATTTTAATTATGGACTGAATCTGCCTACAATGTCTGTTATACTTCATCATATATCCTAATTTATTAAACCCAGCTTCTCTCACTGGGCTATTCTTCTGGGCATTATTGCCTTCTCTAAGTAAATATGGTTTAGCCACACTAGGCTTTTCAGATTTAACATATTCTGCATTCTTAGTTGATAAAGCTCTACTATAACCTCTTGCCAAAAAGTTCTGTGTCATGGTACTAATTTCAGCTGCAAACCCCTCTTCAGTGGTGTTTAGCCTACTGGCTCTCAAGAATTGACTTTTTACTACACCCTTATAAACATGAGTGGGATGCATACTGGAATAATGTACATATCTAGTTGCTTGTACCTCTTTCCTATATACAGATATATGAATTTTTCCATCAATATTCATCAGTTTAACATCCAAGAAAGTAATTTCCTCTACTGAACAAGATATTTCAAACTTAAGGAAGCTGGTGCTATTTTGTGGATGTTCAACAAATAGCTCCAATGCCTTCTTGCTACCTCTCCACAATAATGCTATATCATCTACAAAGTGTTTATAATGCATTAAAGCACTATTATAATGTTTATTTTTTTAGAATCAAAAATAGTGTATTCTTTCCATCTAGCCAACACTATATTAGCATAGCTATTTGCTACAGGTGTGCCCATAGCTACTCCTGAAATCTGATGATATACATCATCCCCAAACATGAAAACATTATTTTGCAGAACAATCTCCAGTAGAGAACATAGCAGTGAAATTGTATTTGCTGTAAAAGTGCTGTGCTTAACTAGAAATTCTCTAACATATATTGTTAGGAATAACCATAAATAAGGACTTAATGTCCATAGTTACAAACAACACATTTGTCATATTTTTATCCAAAAACATTCTCAATGACTCTAAAAATTCACCACTGTACTTTATATAGGACATACTGTGTTTCAATAGAGGTTTAAGTTGCTGGTCTGAGTATTTTGAGATTGCTGTAGTAGCCCATTGTTTTCATGAGACTATGGGTCTCACTGGGGGGGGGGGGGGTGAAGCAAGTTCTTATGGAGCTTGGGCAGCCCATATATAACCGGACAGACAGGATGTTCTATGTAGAAATATTTATACTGTTCAGGAGTAATTACTAGTTGCATTAAATAGTCATACAATTCAGTTTTAATCCTATAAATCATTCTATTCAGCTCTATAACATGTATAACCTTAAATGTTGTACTGTCATTTAAAAATTCATACATCAATTCTTGATATTGTTGTACATTAAATATAATTGTTTTCCCACCATTAATCAGCTGGTTTCAGTATAATGTCAGTCCTTTTAACTAAATCCATTAATACTTTTCTTTCATTAGCATTCAGGTTATGAAAACTAGATGATTTTCCATTAAAAAACAGATCATAAACATCATTCTCACATAACTGTAAAAAGGCTGTGACAGTCACTGTGCTATTAGGTAAAAAAGTACTACTTCTTTTTAAAACATTTTCAGCACTGGCATTATTATTCCCAAATAACATTTTCAGATCTAAATTCCTAACAAACATTCTTAGCTCTGTAATGCTGTCATTCAATACTCCATTACCAGATGGAATAAAAGTTAAACCCTTGTCTAGTAATCTCAGTTCCAGTTCAGAAAATTTAAAGCCAGACAAGTTAACAACATTGTGTCCTGCTAAGTCTTTCTGCTTCTTGTTACAGGGCCTATCTTTGGTCTCTCCCGCAAGTCTTTCCTTTGTGCTGTTTCTCTTTGCTTGCTTCAGCCTCTCTCCCTCTGCTGCACCTGTATTGGCAGCTGTAGATTTATTTTTAGATTTGTTTTGCCTAAAAAACTACTTGTTGTCTCATTGGTAGAACTGTTACTATTATAAACCTCACCAGTATGGTTCTTGTCAGCCAGCAATTCTTGGTCTGTAGGATCACTTGCAAAAGGGTCTAAAGCTGTAACAGCTTCCCCTATATGTGCAGCATTTCCTTCTTGTGTATTAATTGGTGCTGTATTACTCATAGTAGAAGAACCCTCTCTTCTAGATTGTAGATGAGCGTTAACTTGATTTGCACTTGTATTTGATGAAATATGAACCCTCACAGTTTCATCTCTGGGCCAAGAGAAAACACGGTTATTTTGAAAGTTAGATATGTCTCTAATCTGCTTTCACTTCTTAGTAGAGACTAGCTTGCTCTCAAACTCTGCAAGCTTATCTAAAATACTTTTATACTGTTGTGTAAGCCTCTCAAACTCAGTACAAGTAACAATTTCATTCTCAAGAGCATCTATCTTAGTACACAGGTTATTTTCTATTTCGGTAAAAAAAGTCATTCATAATCCTCATATATTCCATACTTGTATGTAAATTAAGTTATTGCCATTTCTTTAGTAGAGTGGGATATTTATTCCCATAAGTCGGCATCTTGGTTATTCTCAGCCCTCTTGGCACAATGCCCACCTCCAAATAAGCTGAGAATGAAAGTCTCTGCCACTGCAGCCTCTTATATTTATGAACCAACAATTCATGTTCATGCATTCTATGTAAACACTCTTCTCTTTTAGAGTTTTAGAGTCATTAGCAGGTACAGTTACTTTCATATTCTCAGAAGTACAGATTGAAAAAGCAGCAAAAGAGGGTTCTCACCAACAGTTAACATTTTCTTCAGAGATAATCCACTCACCTTGATGTTCAGAAGAATTCCTTCTCACAGGCTGGTTGTTTAAAGCAGAACAAGGATGTGCTATTCTCACCAACAAAGCAAGCAAACAAAGTCCTGGAAGCAGGTGTAGAACAGCTAAACGTACTGGTAAACCAACACAAAATTAAATCCAGTAACAAAAAGACACAACATGACCATCCATGCAAAAAAAGGTTTATTACTTCAAGCTTTTGAGTTGAGACTCTTTTTCAAGAATGAATCAGTATATTAAAACCACAGAATAAATATTGAACATCAGCCAATCACATAACATATCTCATGAACACATTACATAATTATACAATTTACGTAATTAATATAATTAATATAGTTGACAAAGCCTAGTTCACTAAAAAACTTCATTAAAAACAAAGGTCAACTTGACAAATTTCATTACTGCCCAAAAAGCTTCACAGGACAACTGTAGTACTCTAACTAACATATGCTTGTCTTAATTTCAAAATGGGTTTAATACTATTAGTTTTATTAAGCCCTGGATAAACATCAGATCTAAAAAAGTATCCATTTGTATTCTGCTGTGTGTGTGTGTGTGTGTGTGTGTGTGTGTGTGTGTGTGTGTGTGTGTGTGTGTGTGTGTGTGTGTGTGTGTGTATGTGGGTATGTATGTGGCTAAACCATATTCACTTAGAGAAAGCAATAATGCCCAGAAGAATAGCCCAGTGAGAGAAGCTGGGTTTAATAAATTAGGATATATGATGAAGTACAACAGACATTGTAGGCAGATTCAGTCCATAATTAAAAGAAATTGGACTGTTCTTAGTTCTGATGTTAAGGAAAATAGTAGGAGAAAAGCCCTATTTTGTATATAAGTAGGAGAAGAACCTCAAACAACTTCTTTGCTATAAAGATTTTGATAAAAATGAAGCGTTACATGGATTTAACAAGGGGACAGTCCCCTGTTATAACTGCACCTTTTGTAAGTTCATTAATACGGAAACAGGATTTATACATCCTATAACACAAGTTAACTTTATTTTTAATGCATTTGGGATGTGCAATAGTGAAAATGTAGTTTATTTGGCTATGAAAAATGTTTGTGTTTTTACATTGGAAAAACTAACTGTAAATTTAAGGAGAGAATTGCATCCCACTTATCTGATATAAGAAGTGGGGTTGAGACAAATGCACTTAGTAAGCATATTTTACATTGTGTTAATGAGCATACATTTAAATTTAGGATACTGCAGAGAGTTTGCAAAAATAAGAGGGGGAGGGGGCATTGTGAATGCCACAGAGAGAGCAGAAAACAAATGGATAAACCTTTTTAGATCTGATGTTTCACCAGGACTTAATAAAACTAATATCATTAAACCCATTTTGAAATTAAGACAAGCATATGTTAGTTAGAGTACTACAGTTGTCCTGTGAAGCTTTTTAGGCAGTAATGAAATTTGTCAAGTTGACCATTTTTTAATGAAGTTTTTTAGTAAACTAGGCTTAGTCGGCTATAGTAATTATATTAATTATGTAAACTGTATAATTATATAATGTGTTCATGAGATATGTTATGTGATTGGCTGGAGTTCTGTATTTATTCTGTGGTTTTAATGTACTGATTCATTCTTGAAAAAGAGTCTCAACTTGAAAGCTTGAAGTAATAAACCTTGTTTTACATGGATGGTCGTGCTGTGTCTTTTTGTTACTGGATTTAATTTTGTGTTGGTTCACCAGTATGTCTAGTTGTTCTACATCTGCTTCCTGGACTAAGTATCACTATCAAGTAGTTTGTAGCATATATTAGCCTGAGAATGTGATAGACATATATGCATAATGCTTGTTTTTCTCCCCTATAGCTGCTGTAGAAAGGGCTATGAATGTATAAGCCCATGCTGACAGACTGCTGAGGCTGTGCCACCAGGCTGGTGAGTACACATCTATTTTGCAGTATATTGTTCAAATAGCTAAGAAGGAGTGCATTGCTTACTGCTAGTAGGTATACTGTTACTGTGTGAACTGTATAAATAAAAAAGTTTGACTAATACTGATGTCCAATAAAGATGCCTACAAATAAACCATTGTGTTTATTCTGGCATGTTGTTGTAGACATATAGAATGTATACAGGTTCTTCATAGCAAATGTGGCTATGACAGCATGCATTAACTCAGGTAGTTCTCTGAACCAGCTGTAAAAAAAACTGTAGATGGTGGAGCTGTAAAACAAGATATAGCTGAAATGTGAAATATATACTGCACTAAGCTCTGAACCCTGAATAGTAATGTGGAAAGTTTCAAAGTGTGTCCCATCCAGCATTGCCTTGTGTAACCTTTGCTTTCCAGGTTGTAGTAATCCAAAGGATTAATGCGCAGTACAATAACTTATCTGTCATGCATGCATCACATGATTACAAGTTCAGACTGTCTAACCAAGAGGCTATTAGGCAGAAACCAGTGAAACAAGAAACAGCAGTTCCCCAGTAGCTCAGTGTGATGAGAAATAGCTTAGTTGTTAATTTTGTACACCCAGACATGGTTCAAATTGAGGGAGTCATACTAAGATGAGTGCATATCTACACACAAGAAATCAGGAATAAATGTAAAAACAGCCAGGTAGTATTAACAGATATTTTCTCCACAGGTTATACAGGTAAGGAAATGTCAGTAGTAGCTGTATGAAGGATATACTAATAAACTGTGTACAACTGTTCAACTGTCCCACCACATGCCTGCAAATGACAGCAGGATAAGTACACATGACATGTACTCTTCCTGATACATGTCTCTCAAGTGTCATGCTGCTATGGCTAGTGGTCACTGCTGCTAATAACCCTGGACACAGATAGGAAACCAGTTGAAGTATGTCAGTAGCACACACATAACAGGACTCAGGGTACCTCTCCTGTGCCAGATATGTACCCTGACATGTACAGGTCTCCTCTAGGCATGTACCTAGAATTGTCACAGTTTGCCCCATACCATTTCAGGCTGACAGTTTAATAGATATGTTTGTTCTACAGAAACTATGAACCATAGGCAGATGTAAAGTGAAGGCAGACCCATAAAGTATTCAGCAGTACTGTTGTGGAAAATAGAAGCATCAACAGTTGTTAATGGACTTTTTGTCTCTAACCCCACCCCTCATCTGCAGCAATACTAAAATTCATATACTATGGGTACGTTTTACTCCAAGCCTAATGTTGGGACTTGTGTTCTATTACTGTTCATATATTTTATTGGTTGCATGTTAACATACCGTGCTCAAATACCATTGTTGGTGGCCTGTTGCCATTAATGTTACTGGCATGCTATTACAATGCATACTGTTGTTCCATTTATGCATGTGTTCATTTTGCTATGCAACTGTTTCAAATTTGTTTTATGGGGTTAATTGGAACACCCACTCATGCTGTTATAACTAATCTGGAAATGTGTTGTTCATGACTAACCAACAAATTCTTTAAAATCTCAACACCATAGCATGTTTGGGAAGGCAGATCCAGGCGGATCCATCTGTCCCACTTCATCTGGCTGTGGCACCAGGCCCCAGCATGTCTGGGACCCAACCTGAGCTTTCCTCGTCTACTGGTCCTGCACCACCTTTGAGTGGAACCACTTCAAAAGATGAGGCCTCTTCCCCCCAGGAGTGGGCATGGACAGGAGCCTGTCACCCGCAATCAGGTCCAGGGTTTGGCGTGCAGCGCCATCTCGTCAGATTTTGTTGTGCAGCTCTGCTAGATTGAGAGCTGTCTGGCATACCTCGAGGGGCAGACCACCCCTCCTGTCCAGCCCCCAGCACAACCACCTTCAGGGCCATAAAGAAGCAGTGGTGACTGCCCATGGGTGGGGACCTCAGCCCCACTGTATCCATTTGGGGGTTCATGGGCTTCAGGTTCCAAACCACCTTCCCTGTCAAAGGTGTTTACCTCCCTCATGTGTCATATACCACCCCTGTCTGCTGTCTTGTCTGTCTTGTCTGTTTGCAAATGCAACATATCCCACCCAACCTACCTCCCCAAACATACCTACAGCCCTACCCCAACATCCTACTCTCAGCTTAAAAAAAAACAAGGGCATCTGTCCCACAAAAACAAACATTGCCCTATACATAGCTGTACATTTCACCCCCATGTACAGTGAAACTAATCAATTAACCTACTGATTACTCTGCAAATGTCTACTGACAGCACCCCTCCCTGTGGGGTGTGAGGCTGTCAATTCCAAATTCTGTACATGTAATTCACAGCTGTTGCTGCCAAAGAAATGTAGTGCTATGGTCATTTCCTACATCCATCCTGCACATCCCTAGCTGCTTTTCATAATGTTTTACTCTCTGCTTGTCCCCATTTCACCACTTTCCTATCACCCTGTTTTCTTTAAAGAAAATTAGTATTAGTGTAAGCATGAGTAAGCGGTTTTAAGTGAAGCTAAGAGGGTTTAACCATCTCTTAGTAAGGCTTAGCACTGTGCAGAACCACGCAAACCCACTTACACCTGCTTAAAAGTACATTAATCACTCTGTCTCCATCAGCCCTTGTTCTGCCCAGCAACAAAATAATCAGCACTGCCAAGTCTGGAACCCAGGATGCTGTGCATTACAATCACAGCAGTGTAGCACTACATCATCTGAGCCATAGGAACCTGTAATGCTTTTATAAACATATTCATTCTGGTCATTTAACATTAATGAAAAAAAATCACCTCCTAGTCTGGAACCCAAGACCCTGTGCACAACAATCACAGCAACATACCATTACACAATCCAAGCTGTTATAATCTGTAATGTTTTACAAACAGATCACGCACAACAGTCATTCAACATAAGGGGGAATTATATATCTGTAGTACTGTTATATACATATATAAGTATATATGCATAGCAATATATATATATATATATATATATATATATATATATATACACACACACAGATAACCAACTTCTTACTACAACAAATCTGCAGAAACCCTGACAAATGGGGGGATAAAGGTCAAACAATAGTGACATGCTTGAAATAGGGCTGTCATAGGGGTAGAAGTCTGCTAGAGTGGCATGGTGTGCCTTAACATACAATGCCAGACAGATTCCAGGTCTGAAACACAAATGAATGTCAACATTTACTGATGTCAATGCTCACATCATCCAAGTGATTTCTCAGAAACTCACAACTGTCACCAACAGACAAAATATATGAACCACACATCAGGACAGTGTCTAGACATTTGGTTAGTGGAGAGCTATGACCACAGTCATGTGACAGAATGGCAAAACCCATGACACCTGCCAGCCATGTCACCCAGCATCTTCTGAACCATAATAAGACCAACATGACACTAACTCAAATCAGCTCTGGGAAATTAACCATGTATATCCAAATATATCATGCACTACAGGGATGGAACTGTAGGGAAAAGCAGATAGTGGTGCATAAATTTCCACCCACAACCATTTGCACTGCAGTCACAGCAAAATACCAGTATCCCAAATGAACTCTAGAGTAGAACAACTGTTGAATGAACATATCCTGATTCTCAGTCACACAATGCACTGACAGATACTGACCCAACTCACAGTGTACTGGGAATCCTGAGGTGTTAAAGGACCTTTCTCAGTCTGCCCCTACAAACATACACATCTGATAGACCACCAGCAGCCATGGCAACATGCACAGTCAGATAGAAAAAGGATCTGTGACACTCACATCTGCTACTCTCCCTACCCAACCCAACAAACATCTACACATAACACTGCTACACAATTTTGGCAGTCGCTTCACAATGGCCAGACATACAGAATTCTCATATGTGCAGATTTCCACAGAATGTCCAGGGTGTGAGACCATATTCATGGTCACTGCTGCATACCAGTTCCAGGAGTCTGCTAAGTAAATGGGATGATACCTTGAGTGCAGTCAATAAATAATGATATCACATACGTCTGACCTTCTTACTGCCCATCTAGACAAAAAATGGCATACTTGGGGACAGGGGGCTGAAAAGAGGGACATATCTCACATAATAGTGTTACAAACTGAAACAGTTGATAGTGTCAGAGGCTTTGTTGTAACATAACATCCCTGAAGGATTTGATGTGTGAAACACCAATGAATGTCAGCAGTTACTGACTACAATCCTCACATTATCTTACTGCTTCCACAAAAACAGATGGTTGTCTGAGGAACAGAACAAACATAACAGGCATACCCCTGGGCAGTCTGTGGCCATCAGGACAGTTGAGAGGTATGTCAGAGACATATCACTGCCAGATGTCAAGTCACACAGAAAATGCATGTCCAGATGAACCTTGTAAAACTAGCAACCTTCTATGTGTATAACAGCACTACTGAACTACAATCTGTACCCAATTCTGGAGATTTGTTCCCCATGTTGCTGGGCTGTCTTCTCATGTCCTCTCCTGAGAGGTATTCCCACCTACTGTCTGTGAAGCTGTAGCTCCCACACCTCCATAATGTCCTCCACACAGACTAGAAGAAGTTGCAAAGCCCACATGAAGGTTGTCATTATGGCACTGTATTGCTATGGCATTGGAAAATAGAAAGATAACACAGCTGTACTGGATGTAAGTAGCAAGTGAGAGACAACAACTGGTGTACAGGCCATCCCTAATCATGAGCAGTACCTAAAAAAAGGCAAGCTGCTGCCTATGCAACACAGGTCTCAACCCATCTACACAAAGACAGACTGTGACTATACAAACCTAACCAATTGTATTGTTGTGAGATAACTTCTGAGCTCTATAACAGGTATGTCACTCATGTAAGCATGTAATGGAATGCAGAAGGGGGATGCAATTATGTCAAGTAGGACATTAAACACTAGGCCATAACAAGATCTGATGGAGTCACATGCTGCTGTCCAGCACCTATAGACATTTATGCTTGCCCTGCCCGCATTGACATGAAACACATATCTGGCCTCTGACCCACCCCAGCAAAGGTCAGCTCATGTATGACTACTAATAGAGTCTCTGTTGTCCAGTACTGAGTGTGTCACTGGTATGCCAGCTATCTGGGATTTTGCAACTTGTAATATGTCACCTGTGAATGCTACTATGATAAATATGGTTGTTTTACAAATGTAATAGCTGTACATAGGGTATGTGCATTCTACATGACAGGTGCAGATGTGTGTGTTGAACTGTATGTGATATACTGAGCCCATACCTGCCAACTGTCCAGAGTGTTGCAGACTGACAGCATGTCTGCCTCATATTTGTAGTCAGTGCCTTAGACAGTTGTGCATTGTCCGGCACATTACTGGCAACACATTAAATACTGCAGTCATAACAAAGTAGCATACATTTCATTGTCAGATGTCATATCCTGCAGAGTACACCTGTGAATGTGACACTGTATTTGCTGGTAAATAAGTGTGTTTCAGCTAGATTCATAAAGTGACACTATTTACTGGCCTTTGTCCACCACTGATGTGTACCTTTGTGCAGATGTCTTGCTTTAACAGGAACTGGGTATCTTACCATGTCACCCATGTCAATGCAAGCGTACCTTGTCCTATAGGACATTGACATTTGGGCAGTCACTGACACCTGCTTTCTAGCTGTGGAGGGCACACCAACCTTGCCAGGTCAGTCATCCCATCATACCTTTAGACCTCAAATGGAGACCCGCAAAGCCACAGAAGGAGGAGTGTTGAACATTAGCATACACATACTTACCTCCAGGCTGGCCAAACAGTATGTCACAGGGGTGACATCCTGTGCACAGTTAACAGTTGACAAAATACCAACTGAAATCATAGCTAGCTACAGGCATCCAGCCATGACTATGGACACCCATCACACCTATTGAGACCTGCTAGAATCTGTCAGGATTCAATCATCTATCCAGCTCCTGGGTGACTTCAAATACCCAACCATAGTCTGCCTGACCTGTGCCACCTGAACATGAATGCACATAGATTTCCAGGCTTTGTCAATGGCAATGCAATGAATCAGCTGGTCAACATCCCTATGGAAGGTGGGAATCTCATGTGCCCAGTCATAACCAACATGAGTAGCCACTGTAGCACTCTTACACTGCCTTCCCACTTGGTAATATCTGCCCACATAGCCATCACTGTTCAGGCCACCGTCTCTTCTGCTCCCCCCACTTTACAGTGCCAAACAGAATGAACTGTACACAAATGACTAAAAATCCCCTCAGAGTAGGTTGAAGTAGCTGTACCAACTCTCCATTTGTTGGAACTATCACCAGTATCCAGGCCCACACCATAATACTATGTGGGCACCCACATAGCTGTATGGACTCAGCAGTAGCTGACAGGACAACATCACTTCCCTCACGGTAGGGTAAACACCTGTGGTGGACAGCAACAATACACAAATACTATAATAGGAAGAAACAATTGCTGGATGGGCCAAGAAGGAACAGGCGCCTCATTGCAAGTAATGTCACCTTTGTCTGTACAAGCAAATAAGGGCACAGGCAATGTACCCTAAGGCAGTCTTTGAGTGAAAATCAGACATATCCACCAAGGCAAATCACTAGGGCTTCCACACATGTTTGCAATTCCAGAGGCAACACACAAATCTGCTCTCTAATGGTGGTCAATAATACCACATGCACATATGACATAGATATAGGGAACTGGCTGGAGACAGGTAAGTGTAAACACCACCCCCTATCCCTCCAGTGGTACACATGTGCATGTGCAGCACCTGCCCTCCTCCCCTCATCATTAGGAAGCAGGTCTGTAATGCCTTCT
>NC_056727.1:434835223-434852723 GCF_019279795.1 Protopterus annectens
TCCGCATTAAACACATGAAGCTCTGTTTTGCGATTTTTTGATTGGCCTGTATGCCGGTATATGAGCCAATCAAAAAAAAAAACAAAACAAAGCGGAGGCTGACCGGGATTTAAACCGGCAGTGTGGGACTTGGGATCAGGCTGCTGATCTCGGGATAGTCCCACCCAAATAGGGATGTCTGGCAACCCTGGCCACATAACACTGTCAAACTGAGACCCATGCAGAATAACCATGTCCACACAAACCCTATTAAACTAGCATGAATCCAAATGTATAACAGCAATACTCACATTTTGTCCCTATGTCTGGGACCTTCTCCCCCATTTTGTTGGGCTGTCTCAATATGTTATGTTGTAAGAGGTATTTCCAACTACCCTCTGTGATGCTGTTGTTCACACACCTTCATGATGTACTACTCACAGGAAAGGAAAAGGGACAATGTCCACATGAAGTACTCAATTATAGGAGGGTGTTGCCATGCCATTGGTTAAAGGAATAACACAGCTGTTATGCATGCAGTTAGCAAGTTGGGGGCACCAATTGGTGCACAGGCCATCACCTGCTCATGAGCATTACCTACAAAAGGCAATCTGCTGCCTATGCAAAACATGTGTATACCGCTACATGGGTAGACAGAGAGAGAGAGAGAGAGAGAGAGAGAGAGAGACATACACAGCGACTGAAACAGAAACAGGAATTGGAATCCAAACCAACAATACTTGGGGGAAAAGAAAGTATGTCAAACAAGAAAGCATGTAATGGAATGCAGTAGGGGGTATGCAATAATGGGATATAGGATGTTAAACAGATATGTCTCAACAAGACTTGCCGTACTGCTTAATTGCCGATCAGCACCTATGGCCATAGAATCTGGGCCTGTCTGCAGTGACAGATCACAGCTCAGGCCCCTGAGTCACCCCAGTTGAACAATACTGACTGTGACACTGCTAGGCCAGCTACTGGGATATCATATGTTACTTGTGAATACAACTATGATATACATTTATTTATTTTATTTATTTTACATTTGTTAACCGGGCTGGTCTAACTGGATATATTTCCATTTTCAATAGAGGCCCGGGGAGAAAAGCTCCACATATAGACAAAGAGGTATAACAATAACAGATTACACTCAGATAGGACGTTGACAATGAAAATAATTACCACAGGAAAAGGACTTTAAATTCCTAGACATTGTAAATAGCAACATGTTAAGGCTTATTACATCTTTTAAAACCAAGAAGAGAAAGTGCAAGACCAAGGAAGAGGAAACAATGATAGATAGAGAGAGCAGATTTAAAAAATATAAAAGATATATAGTTTCTGGAGTAGAGTCATAGCCTTATAGAGGAAAGATATGGGGGAGAGGTCCATAAGTGGTAGAGGAAGAGAATTAAGGGAGAAAGCAGGAGGTATAAAAGAATAGGGAGAGAAAAAAAAGGGTTAACTAATGAAAATTAACTTTCAATCAGGATTAGAGCAGGGGCACATCCAGTGGCTTTTAAGGTAGGTTCTAAGTTTTTGTTTAAACAAGACAGTAGATGCAATGGAAGTAAGTTCGGTAGGAAGTTGATTCCAGTGTTTACCAATGGAATTTGAGAAGAGGGAATCACCAGCTAGGTTATTAGATTTGGTTAAGGTGACTAGCAGTTTATTAGATGATCGGAGTGAGTTCAGATTAGAATAAGGGGTTAAGAGGTTAGAAAGTACAGGTGTGTTATGAGGTTGATAGAAAGCTCTTTGGACAAACGTGAGTTGGGAAAGTAACAGCATGTTAGTCAGTTCAAGCCAGTGAAGTTGCTGCAGATTTAGACAGTGGTGAGTTCTGAAAGGCTTACCAGTAACAAATCTAGCTATATTGTTGTAAGTGGTAGACAGTTTGGAGAGATTGTTTTTCTTGAGGTTAGTATAGATTGGTGAGGCATAGAGAAGAGTGGAAATAAGGTGAGAGTGAGCAAGAGTAATTTTGGCTGGGGAGGTTAAGAAAGTTTTAATTCTATAGAGAGAGCCAAGTTTCCTGTTTACAGATTTAATGGTATTGTTGATATGACAGTCAAAGGAAAGATTATTGTCAATTGTGACTCCTAGTAGCTTAGTAGTAGAGTCAGGAGATATAAGAGTTCCATTGTTAGATAAGATAGTGAAGTCTAGTGTAGGGATCTGGTAGTTGGCCTAAAAGTAAGAGTTTGGTTTTTTGCATTTAGGAGGAGGCAGCGTTTAGGAACCAAGTTTCAACTTTGGAAAATACAGTTTGAGTATTAGTTTGTAGTTCAGAAATGGATTTAGCAGAGCAAATTAGTGTGGAGTCATCAGCATATTGTATGCATGTAGCTTGGGGAATAGCTACTTGTAAGTCATTTATAAAGAGGGAGAAAAGAAGGGGTCCGAGAATAGAGCCTTGGGGTACCCCAAGTGAAATTGTGAGAAGAGATGAGAGTTTGTTATCCCAGAGGACGGCCTGTTTCCTGTTAGTGAGATAGGATCTAAACCAGTGGACAACCTTAGATTCTAAGGATAGAGATTCAAGAATGTTTAAGAGGAGAGAGTGGTTGACCATGTCAAAGGCTTTGGACAGGTCAATAAAAAGAGCTGAAGACAGGATGTTATTATTGCGATTTTTGTTAATAAAGTCTATAAAGGAGAGGAGAGCAGTAGTTGTGCTATGAAAAGGCCTAAAGCCATGTTGACAGTTGGAGAGAATGTTATTTGTTATTAAGTGGTTCATTAACTGATGGTGCACACATTTTTCCATGATTTTTGCAAGTGGGGACAAGAGAGCAATGGGTCTATAATTAGAATATTCATAGGAGTTACCTCCTTTATGTAAGGGAATGATGTGAGAAATTTTCCATATGTCAGGTATGGTTGCTTCATTTACAGTTCTATTAATAATGATGATATAGGGTAGGCTATTTCAGAGGCTGCTTTTTGAAGGAATTCAGATGGAAGCTGGTCTGCCGAGGGGGTACATGGTTTGAGTTTGTGGATACATTTCTGTATAAAGGTAGTGGAGATGGGTTGAAGCCTAAAGGTTGGAAGATTGAGGGATGTAAGGTCAGGGATACTAGTGTTGTCACTAGAGAGATGGGAGGCTAAGGAATTGATAGTATCAATAAAGAAAGAGTTGAAAGTATTGGCAGTATCAAGGGAGGAATTCTTTTCAGACCCAGAAGGGGATGGGGTGGTAGTCTGTCCAGGGTGAAGAAGTCTGTTTAGGGTTGACCAGAATTTTTGAGGGTTATTGTGTTTTGCTTGCTGGAGATTACTATAATAATTCTTTTATCAGAGAAGATAGCTCTTTTGGTACTGTTTCTTAGTTGCCTAAAGGTCTGTTGGTCTATGGGAGATTTGCTGGTTCGCCACTTTTCCAAGATTTGTTCCTAAGTAACATTTTTGTCTTGTATCTTTAGATAGCCATGGGGCAGGCTTAGATTTAATTCGGATGGAACGTTTTGGTGCATGATTATCTAGAATTTTAGGAATGTGGTATTAAAGTATAGAACAGCTTCTTCAAGAGGAAGTGTCTTAAGTGGGTTCCAGTTACAGGCACTTAGTTCAGTTTTAAATTGAATAGGGTTGAAGCATTTGAGATCACGTAGGGTCTTATACATTGGAGAATTGTTAGAGGCATTTTTTTGTCTTAAAATATAGATTAGATTGTGGTCACTAAAGTCATCGGGTAGCGTTCGGATTGATAGTTTAGTTGAGGTTTGTTAATGAGAATCCAATCTAGAATTCTTTCTTTGTTGTTCGGTTTGTTAATCCTAGTGGGGTGTCTATTATCTGAGTAAAGCCATGGAGGTTAATATGAGAAGTTGGGTTATTAGTGTTTATTGAGGACCAGTCAAGGTTGAGGTCTCCAAGTATTATAGTTTCTTGTGGGTAGGTGGAAGTAATGCAACTGAGGATGTTTTCTATGGAGGTAGCGTTATTTCCAGGAGGTAGATATATGCAGATAATATAGATTGCTTTTTGGGGTTTAGTTGTAGCTTAGAGATAAGAAGCTCAGTATTGTTAATGTCCAGTTTATCATGGGGTACTAATGTTAAATTTAGTTCGGTTTTAAATAGTAGTGCCACTCCCCGCCTTTTGTTTTATGTCGAGTCTCAAGATATTGTAACCTGGAGGAATGATTTCATTATCTAGAGTGTAGGGTTTTAACCAGGTTTCAGTCAAGCAGAGAATATCAAAGGAGTGGTATTCAAGAAGGGAGTGGAGATGGGTGATTTTGTTATTGACACTACGGATATTAAGGTGCCCTATGAGTAGAGTATTTGCATTGGAGGTTTGTAGTTGAGGGGATGAGTTTAGTGAGGCAGGTATGGTGTTAGATGTAGTAGTTACGGGTCCTGGGTTGGGGTGGATATCCCCATCTGCCAAGATAGAGTGGTTAAATTCCAGGTAAGCTTTGTTAGGACAGTTTAGTAAGTATTTTAGTTTCCTAAACCAGAGAGTTTGAATTTTAATGTGAGACAGCCTATGATATTTGGCTAGGAGATAGCTAGAGGAAGATGTAATATTTACATGAGTGAAGTTTAGGCTTTGAGTATCAGAGGCAGTATGTTTGGGAGAGTAGTTAAAGTGGTAGCTAGGATTTAATTCATAACAGGTCAGGAAGTAGGGTAGTGTGAGAGCAAGAGAAGAAATGAGCATAAGTGTTAGTTTTAACAGAGTAGTTTCTGTTACAGAGGTCTTGGGTGGAGGTTTATAAGCTTTACTGGACATAATGAGGTGAGAGTGAAAGGAATAGACGAAGGGGCCTAGGCTAAGATTATAGATTAAGTAAGAGAAGCTTAAGAGTCAGAGTATGTAATTAGCTTTGGGTGGGTAGGAGAGATAATTAAGGAAGGTAAAGTAGGAGGGAGTTACAGATGAGGTAGGAGTCTGGGATAGGTGTAAATATAGAGTGGGAGGGGTATGTGAGGTATAAGGCTAAGGGTACGTGGGGTTGGTGGGATAAGGGGGTAGGGAGGGGAGCGGAGTGGGGCAGAAACAGAGAAGAGAGCGTAATCAATCAGCTAAGCAGGGAAGCTGAATCACTACGAGTTTCCTATACTACGTAGTTTAATCAGTGAGTAAAGGAGAGTTAGGTAAAGAGAGAAGGAAAGATATGGCAGTATGCAAGAATAAACAGGTACAAGGTAAAGTAAGTAAATGTACAGTTTACAGAGGAACACAGAGAGGGGTATTTGAGAGTAGGTAAATAGAAATAATCAGGATATAGTCGTTTAGTAAACCAGAGAAAGGAGTGCAATATCCAGAAAAGTAATTGAGAGACAGTGAGGAAACAGACAAGGTAAGGCAAGTGGAGCGTCACAGCAATAGAAGGCTAGCAGACGAGGGGACTTCAGGTTAACCAGGGCAGGAGGGAGTAGTACTAATAGATAAAGGGAAGAGGTGATTACTATAATGCAGAAAAGCAAGGGACAACGCAACCTAAGCTGGTGCCACGTGTGCTGCCCACCAGAGGACAAAACATATAATAATAAAGCAAGATGGACATACAGTCAGAATAGGAGAGTATAGAACTCAAAATTCCCCACTGAAGCGGAGCTAGGGTGCTTCCTGGGTGCCGACACAAATGGCCTGAGTTGTAGCTTCTGGGAGATAGGCCAGCAGAGAGGGAACACCCGATGAGGAGCACTAGGCTTTAATGAGTCAGTATAGGAGAGTATAGAACTCAAAAATCATCACTGAAGAGGAGCTAGGGGTGCTTCCTGGGTGCCGACACAAATGGCCTGAGTTGTAGCTTCTGGGAGATAGGCCAGCAGAGAGGGAACACCCGATGAG
This sequence comes from Protopterus annectens, assembly GCF_019279795.1. Taxonomy (NCBI): domain Eukaryota; kingdom Metazoa; phylum Chordata; order Ceratodontiformes; family Protopteridae; genus Protopterus; species Protopterus annectens. The sequence goes on from NC_056727.1 coordinate 434,841,014, forward strand.
GAGCACTAGGCTTTAATGAGTCAGTATAGGAGAGTATAGAACTCAAAAATCATCACTGAAGAGGAGCTAGGGGTGCTTCCTGGGTGCCGACACAAATGGCCTGAGTTGTAGCTTCTGGGAGATAGGCCAGCAGAGAGGGAACATCCGATGAGGAGCACTAGGCTTTAATGAGGCAGCACACCACGCGGTCGACCAGGGGGAACCTGCAGTAAGACAAACAAAATCTGAGAGACCTATACAGGGTATTTGCATAGTAAACTATTGTTGCAGATGTGTGTTGAACTGCATGTGATATACTGAGCTCATACCATTCAATTGTCCAGTGTTATGTACACTGACCATATGTTTGCCTCATATTTGTAGTCATTTACTCATAGAGTTCTGTTATGTTTGGCAAATCATTGGCCTTTTGAACCTGGTCGACTTCTTCGAAACAGTCACCAAGGCCATAGATTAAGGGAAGGTAGTCCACACAGCCTATCTGGAACTCGCGAAGGCATTTGACACAATACCCTACTTGGGCATCATAGATAAGCTATCCAGCCTAAATATAAACCCCTATGTCACAAGATGAGTTGCAAACTGGCTCAAAGACAGAACCCACAGAGTCAGAGTTGCTGGAGCCATCTCAGACTCGAAACCGGTCGCAAGTGGCATCCCACAAGGTTCTGTCCTCGGACCTCTCTTGTTCGGTATTTACTTTTCTGAGGTACAGGCCAATGTGGGAGGACTATGGCTCACCAAGTTCGCAGATGACTGCAAACTGGGCGCCATAATCGACTCTCCAGCTGACACAAACATCCTTCAAAAAGGTCTCGCAGAGACGGTTAACTGGTGCCAGAGCCATGGTCTAAAACTAAATGCCAAAAAGTGTATAGTCATACCCTTTGGCAAAAACAATGTGCCCCCAAATTACCACATAGGTGGTAACCCATTAAGTACAGAGAAAGTAATTAGGGATCTGGGGACCCAAGTTGATAGCAATCTCTCCTTTGACAACCACATTGCCAAAGTGGTTAGAAAGACCTTCTACATAGCCCACCTCATCATGAAAGGATTCACATCTAGATCAAGAGAGGTAATCGTGCCCCTTTATTCATCCCTCATCAGGCCCATCATAGAATACAATGCCCCCTTTGGGATGTACCTTACCCGACACCTGCAGCAATTAGAAAGACCCCAAAAGTACCTCACCAGGAGGATCAAAGGACTCAAACAGATGCCATATGCTGCTCGGTTAAAAAAAACAGCTCTACTCAGTTGCATACCACCTACTTCAAGGCGATCTATGCCTGACATATAAACCTATGTCCAACCCAGAATTAATGGACATGCTCCACCTCAGTAAATCTAAATCCCTTAGAGCCACGCGCTCGAGGGAATTGAACCTCAGCACAGAAATAAATAGAACATGCTTGAGGGACAGATTCATAACCCAGAGGCTCCCTTCGCTCTGGAATAGAATTCCAATTCATGTTAGGCAGAGCACCTCACTGACTCTCTTCAAGAAGAATCTTGATGAGTGGATGGGGGATTGTAGGTTTGTCCCGGGGATTACATCTGTGTCACTATTAGACAGAGGCACAGTAAACTAAACTTTAAAAAGGGCACAGTATACTCAAATCAAGGGGTGGTGTAAGCCAAACACAATCAGGCTAGGCTTATAAATGCCCCAGGGCAGATAGCCTAGTATGAACCTATGAACCTAAATCTGTGAAGACTGATATTTGAACATACTAGCATACATATGAGTGTCGGACATCATCCAGGGTGTTTCTGTGAATGCAAAGGCTACTGTGCTATCAAATGACTTAAGTGTGTGACAGCAATATTAAGAAAGGGTCACTAATTTTGGGCCATTGCCCCATGTATGTGTGGCGTCCTCCAGATGTCCTGCTCTAACAGGTTGAGAGGTATGACTGAGCAACAAGAGTGTAAATACTGTGTCATACTAATACAGAACAGAAATGTATTTCATGTATTACCTGTTCACATTATGTATGAGTAGGTGTACCTGGAAGTCTCATAACAACAGACACAGGATGCAAAATGTCAGGTAAATAGGCTGTACGTGTTGCACATGTGTGTAATCTTAGTTTCTGTGCATCCAACAGACATAAATTTCTACAGCTACTGGTTGTTGCATTGCCCTGACACAGACATGGGTACTAGAATAAGCATGATTATCTAGTTGAAATTGTAGAGGTGTCCAACTGTATTTTGACCTTGTGTCCATGCCTACTACAAACAGCTATATGAGCACCTACTTAGCTGTATGGACTCAGCAATACCTCACTCGTAAAATCTGCCTCCACCAAGATAGAATAATCTCATTTGCTGGACAGCAGTAATACACAAACCACATAATTGGTCACTATATTGGCTTTACAGGAACAAGTAGGAGCACACACCAACTTGGAAGGAAGTCAACCTTTGTCTGAATGAGCATATGAGGTCACAGGTGAATTACTGTAAGGCTAGCTATGCGTACAAGTTGGACACATCTACCAAGGCCAGTCACAAGGCTGTCTTCACATATGTCTTCAATCTCAGAAGTAACAACCCACCCTACCCTGTAATGGTGGTTAATCACACCACATACACACACACCATAGCTATAGCCAAATGACTGCAGCCAGTTTTAGGGCAGATATCATCCCCCTGACCCACCATCAGTATAGGTGGATATCCACAGCACCCGCAGAACTCCCCTCATCATCAGGGAGCAGGTGCATAATGCCTATTCAAAGTCAACAAAAGTAAGTCTCCATGGAACCTAATAACACTCTTGTCTGCATCCTACATGAACTCAGGCATATGCTCCCAGTTCCATTAAACACTGTACACAAGCAAACCCTGAGCACCATTGACATCCCATCTGCAAGGTAGATGGCCACTGTCATCCCTCTACACATAGGTGAATGATGAATGTCGGATTATGCAATGTACTGGCCCTCATGGGTGAAACTTGACACATCAGGACTAGGAGTGCAATGCAGGTTCATATTGTGCTGATAGATGACAGGGGTATGATGTGTTTATAAGTGGTGGCTAATGATAGTCAATGTTGATGCGCAGGTTCTGTAAATAACTTTGACCAATGTATGAGGTCCTGTGATGTGTTTCCCTGTTTATGTATTCCAGGTGGCATGCAGCGGCAAAGACAACTACCATATACTACAGCCAAAAATGCAGCCATCATGGATGCCATCATCCAGCACCATGTGGTGATGTTTGGCCATGGCCAACACAATCTGTGGGAGCAGACCACCCTGTTGATGACCTTGTCCACAGAGTTAACAACTTGGGCCACCATGGACACACATACAATCAGGTCAGGCAATGGGCAACTGACCTGATACATTGTGCCCGGCAAAGGGCTGTTGCCATGGCCAGGGACCGTACTGCTACAGGTGGGGGTCCTGCCACACATGCCCCACTTACAGCAACAGAGCAGCTCCTTAGCAACCTTTGAACAGCCCCCACACACCAGCCAAACCAAGAGACACAAGTCATGGAGGTGAGTGGCACCAAGGCAACAAGCGAGGAGTGTCCAGGTAAGGCCCCAGTGCACATCAATTGAACACTGTAGCAGTCATACTGGATTCTGTAAAGTATCTAGATGCATATGTCAGGTCAAACTGCATTTGTGGGTGGTGTTTTCTAATGCACACAAGTGCACATCTATGGTGAAGGACAGCAAAGTGTGTACTATCAGAGATTGTACTGTACATGTGCAGAAAAGTGGCATTCATCTTGCACCAATGCCACGTCAGTCTGCTGACAATACCTCTCTCCCACAACTACATAGGTCCCTCTGGTCTGGACATAAAACAGCAGCCTGAAGCCGGTGAGTATGGGATTATCCTGTTGTGGCTCACCAGTACTCCAGGCATGTTTAGGACATGCATGTGACCATGCACACAACTGTTACTCTCAGCCATATTGCAATACGTGCATGTTCACTTGTGGGGTTAACTGCATTGCGTCACAGAGGTCATCACAGGGGCCTATTTGCAGGAGCTGTAACATATCTGTAGCATACCTCACAACCTGTCATTGCAAAAAATCTGGAGAAAGACTGAAAATGGGGCGACAAAGGCCCAAAACTAGGTACATATTTTAAAAATTAGTCTTATACAGTGCATATAAAAGGTGTACACACCCCTGTTAAAATGCCAGGTATTTATGATATACAAAAATGAGAACACTATAAAACATTTCCAAACTCTTCCAACCTTTAATGTGATCTATAACCTGTATAATTCAATTGTAAAACAAACAGATCTGGTAGGGGAACAGTTATGACAATTAAAAAACATACAATAAGCTAGATGCACAAGAGTGCATGGGCTGAAGCTAATACTGTGTTGAAGCAGCTTTTGAAATAATTACAGCATTATGTTTTCTTGGGTATACACCTGCCAGCAATTACAGAGACTCTTTGATTAACACCAAATAACAGTCAGCTGTCCTACTAGGGTTTTCCTGACATTTACCCAGTTGTCTGCTACAGCAACAGCCATGGTTAGCAATACAGCTTACAAATCAACAAAGGAATGTCATTGCTGAATAGGATCAGCCTGGAGAAGGGTACAAAAACATTTCAACAGCATTGCATATACCATGGAACACAGTGACAATAGTCATCAAAAGGTGGTGAAAAAAACGGAGCATAGGTGACATTGCAAAGAAGTGGACTTCCCTCCAAATGTGTTGAAAGACAGGACACAAACTGGTCAGGGAGGCTGCCAGGAGACATACAGCAACACTAAAGGAGTTGCAGAAATCTCTGGCAGGTACTGGTTGTGTACTATATGTGGCAACAATCTCCCATATTCTCCACATGTCTGGCCTATGGAGTAGGGTTGGAATATGGAAGCCTTTTCTCACACAGAACAATGTCCAGATCTGGCTGAATTCTCAAGAACAATACATCAGGTCTCCCTAAAGCATGTGGGAAAATGGGTTATGGTGTAGTGAGACCAAGGTTGCACTGTTTGACCACAATTCCAAAAGGTTTGTTTGGCAGAATAATAACATTGTGCATCACCAAAAGAACACAATCCCCACAGTGAAGCATGGTGATGGCAGGGTCCTGCTTTGGGGTTGCTGTAGATAAGCTGGAAGTGGGCCTTTAGCCAAGGTGGAGGGGATTATGAACAGTTCCAAATACCAGTCCCTTTTTGCCCAAAATCTTCAGGTGTCTGCTAGGAAGCTATAGATGAAGAGGAATCTACCTTTCCACACGACAATGACCCAAACCATACATCTAAATCAGAAAAAGAATGGCTTCACCAGAAGACTGCCAACATTTTGGAATGGCACAGCCAGAGTCCACATACATATCCAATAGGAAATCTGTGGGGTGCCCTGAAGAGAGCTGTGCACAACAGATCCCACCACAATCTAACAGAGTTGGACGGCTTAGGCAAAGGAGAGTGTGCAAATATTGCTAAGTCAAGATGTGCCATGCTGATAGACACCTTCCCAAGAGGACTGACTGTTGTAATTAAATCAAAATGTGCTTTAACAAAGTATTAGTTTAAGGGTGTGCACAGTCATGCAACCAGCCTATTACACATATTTCATTTTCTATATGTCACCCTTAACCAATGTGCTTTGTTCTTCAATTTGATTGCACAGGTTCTAGGTCACATTAAAGGTGGGAAACATTATGACATGATTTATGTGGTCTCATGTTATATATAAGAAAAACCTGGCATGATAACGGGTGTGTACACTTATTATATCCACTGTAAGCTTAGAAGGTTGTTAGAGTAACCAGTTTTGTTATAACATATGTTTACTACAAGTTTTGAAGTGTAAATCTCAAATTATGTCATTAATTAGTCATGCCAGTCCTCAGATCATCCCAGTAATGTGTCAGACAAACACAGGATTTCTGAGGAATAGACCAAAATTATGAGCCACAAATCTAGACATTCACTCTGTACAGTAGAGAGGTATGTTCTGTAGGAGTTGCCACTGTGTTTTACAGGTAAACAGCAATAATGTGTACATAGCTGCAGTGTGTGCTAGGTGAAGGCCCATCACTTACTAACACTACTCACATTTCCCAGAGGTGTATATTAGTAGTAACAGTAAGTGGAAAGGGCTGCACTGCATGATATTGAGGGCGTGTCCAGAGTGTGTATGTTGCGGTCTGACTGTGTCATGAATGTCACCAGTTGGCTATTGTGGTCTGAGCAATGCCTTTGCGCCACCTCACCTATATATATATATATATATATATATGTGTGTGTGTGTGTGTGTGTGTGTGTGTGTGTGTACCAGAAAACCTTATAGTGCAGGCATTAATTTACATATGTTGTCTTCCTCTCACATGGAGGTTGCCGTCCCGCCCACTCAGAATCTGATGCCAGTTTCTCTGCAGTCTGTGACAATGATGGTGATCATAGTGGTGCACAGGTGGTCTTGTTAGCGGTTGAATCTGTGCCATTGGTTGACATCCCACTGTCATCCACAATGTCCCCCCACACAGTCACAATGCCCACACATACCCCGTCCCCAGCAGCCACAAATAATGGACAGTTGGCAGGTGGTGGCGTGGAACAGGCTAGTGTGGTGACTATGCAAGTGTGAATGTTGCCACTAGCCATAGCCAGAGTACAGGCAGGGTCCCACACAGGCAGATGGACAGGGGTGCTCGAAGGAGGACTGCTGCCTGTCAAGCCGCTTTCACAAGTGCCACAGCAGGTGTCACCAGATGCATGATTTGGGCTGTTATGGATGCACAGGCATGTAGTTAACACAACACCAGACAAATACTCAGGGTCTTGGATGCAACTCTTCCTGGCTTATGTGGTGATATACATGACCTTGTTGAGGCCACATGTCTAAATACTGAGGTCATGAATAAATGATGGGGTGAGTCCTAGGCAATCCTCGACCATGGCATGTCTGTGCTAAAGCATGTGGTGGGAGATGGGGGTTGGCCACATGGATGTAGGTCAGCACCAGCATCAGCTGAGAGTCAACGGGGCCGTGCACCTTCACACTCCTGTAGTGGCAGTAACACCAGCACTACTAAGGTGGGGTGCTTTCCACACCACAACAGAGCAAGCCTTTTACATGTGGTCCTGAATGGTCTCATTAGGGACATGGATCCTGCAGACAGCAGTCACCATTGGGAATCTGTCATGCATCTGGCCTTGGGCCTGGTGGTGCCAGTGAGACCCCTGGCAGGACCAGTCCCCATGTCTTTGGCCAGAGATGGTGAATGGACCAAAGCTGTACAACATACCCCTGTATAGGGCAGCCACATGGCATGACTTAACTTAAATGTAAATTACTCAAACACAAACACACAAACACATACATAGACATGAGTGCACAGGTGCGAGCGAGCACACACAGACACACACATAGACACATGAGTGCACACGCGTGCACAAGCACACACATAGACACACACACACATACACACACACACACACATGCACACACACACACACACACACACACACACACACACACACACACACACACACACACACACACACACACACACACACATCACCATTGCAGCCAGGTCACCTCCAGACACACACACACCAACTCTATACTGCCCATTTATAGAACACCACTCCAAACACACACACATGATGTCAACTGTATGGCCCAGCCTAGGCCTCTGGCAAACCTACACAACACCCTGTGCATATGATGATACCTGTGCCACATCCTTGTCATCCATACCACTGATGCAGGGGCATGATAATATGGTTCTGATGCACAGGGTGAATTAAGTACAGTTTAGCAATGTAATGCTGTGTAAGTGCTGTCAGCTGGCATTTCTAATGAGTACACTTCAAAGTGTGTATACCTTTTCAGCCATGATACATTATTGGTGTTAGCAACATTGACTGAATGTAGTCTCACATGCTGTATTCTGTTTGTGTTCTAGGTGTATGTTTGTCAGCAGAAGGTGGCCCTGCAGAAATTGGCAATGAGGGGCATTGCAGAGTGGTAACACATCAGTCGTGTCTGAGCCCAGGTACAGCTGTATAAGTACACATTTACCAGGTCTGTGTAAGAGTTATTTCATGTGCCACAGAGCTTATATGGCTGAGGGGTGTATACAGGTAAGTCTATGGTGGCTGACATCAGCAGCCCTTGTGAAGTGGGCAATGCTAAGTGCAGTGGGTGGAACACACTTCAGACTGGTAAAACCCACACCCCCAGAGGATATTGTGTTGACCAAACACACAGAGAATACTGTTCCCACACACAGTCTCACATGCACACACACACACACACACACACACACACACACACACACACACACACACACACACACATACATGCACACACACACACACACACACAAACACACACACACACACACACACACACACACACACACACACACACACACACACACACACACACACACGATCACAGTTGCCAGTGTTGGTTTTGGAAACCCTACCCATCTAGTTAGTGGTACTACAGTGTTATTCAGTTATTGCAGGTGGCACAGAACTAATAGTGTGATGACTGTTACAAGGTACCTGTAAAGTGAATAGCATCACCAGTTGGCACAGACCTAATAGTGCGAGGACTGTTCCAATGTACCGGTAAAGTGAATAACATAATGTGCCCTTATGAGGTATGGCAATGGAGTGTGTACTGGGTGTAGAAGGACTCATTAGACTGTCACCTACAAGTCTACACACTCACAAACACTGCCATACACACCAATGCATGCACAATTGCCAGTACTGACATTAGAAGCCCTGCTTATCATGTTATTCATTCAATACTGTTACATAACTATTGCACGTGGCATAGGGCTTATAGAGCTGAACAGTGTCCACAAATACCTCTATGGTGGATATTAACAGTGGCCTTTGTAAAGTGGACCTTGGGACATGTACTGGAAGTTTCATGGCCTAAAACTGTAAACCACAGCCAAACAATAGATATAGTTCTCACTCACACATGATACTGTTCTTACACACACTCAAACACACAGACATTTTCCAGTACTGATATTAGAACCCCTACCTATCTAATTACTGCTAATACAGTCTTATGCATTTAGCGCTTGCACCACAAAGCCTACAGGGTGAAGAGAGTCTCAAGGTAATTCCAAGGTGAACAACATCACCAGGCCTTGTACTGTATGGCAATGGGTGATTTTCTGGGTGTGAATGGAACCAATATACTCAAACCTATGGTTATACACACACATAAATACACTCATACACACATTTGCCAGGACTGAGATTAGCAGCCCTGTCTATCTTATTAGTCAGTCCATACTGTTACATAGTCCCTGCACATGGCACAGGGCTTATTGGGCTAAAGTGTGTCAAAAGATACATATATGGTTGAAGACAGCGGGCCTTGTAAAGTGGACCTTGGGACATGTACTGGGAATACCATGGCCTAAAAATGTAAAACCCATAACCCCCAATGGATATAGTTCTCACTCAAACACATACACAGAATATGGTTCTCACAAACACAAAGACACACACACACAAACAGACACACTCACACACACACACACACACACACACACACACACACACACACACACACACACACACACACACACTTGCCTGGACTGAGATTAAAACCTTACCTATCTTATTATTCTAATACAGTGATATGCATTTATCACATGTGCCACAGAGATTATAGTGTAGAGAGTGTCTCACAGTTTTTCTAAGGTGAGCAACATCACAAGCCCTTGTAAAGTATGGCAATGGGTAGTGTACAGGGAGAGTGAGGCCTCCAAATGCTGTATCCTACAAATATACACACTTACAAACACACACATTTGCCAGGACTCAGATTAGAACCCCTACCTATGTAGTCATTGGTACTATACTGTTACTCAGTTAACACATGCACCACAGAGCTTATAAGATGAAGCATGTCCCAAGGTACCTATATAGAGAATAACATCACCAGCCCTTGTAAGGTATGGCAATGGTAGGTGTACTGGGTGAGAAGAGCTTCAAACTACTTTCACCCACATGTTTACACACTCACAAGCACTTTTATACACACTCTGATGCACACGCACACTCTCTCTCACACACACACACACACACACACACACACACACACACACACACACACACGCATGTTTGCCAGTACTGAGATCCATAGGTTCATAGGTTCATAGATATGTACTAGGCAAATGGCCATGGAGCCTTTACAAGTCTAGCCCATGGAAATACCCTAGCATTGTGCCACCTGATGATAGTCCCCAGTGTCTCTAACCAGTGTAGCCATTGGAGTGATCCCAGGGGTGGGATTTCTATTCCCTATCCACTCATTCAGATTTTTCTTGAAGAGAGCCAGTGAAGTGCTCTTCTTGACATGTATGTGAAGTCTATTCCATAGCATGGGCAGTCTTTGGGTTATGAACCTGTCTCTCCAGCATGTTCTGTTGATTGTGGAAATGGAGTGGAGGTCTCTGGGGCATGTGGTTTGGATGGATTGGGTTCTTTATATGTAGCATTCCTGACAGAGCTGGATCAGACATGGCTTTGTAAGTCAGGCAGAGATCGCCTCTAAGTAGCCAATATGAGACAGAGAATAGTTGGAGTTATGGGAGTCTATCCATATAGGACAAGTGTTTAAGGCCTAGGATCCTCTTTGTGAGGTACTTTTTCAGCCTCTCCAGTTATTGCAGGTGTCCAGTGAGGTATATGCCAAATGGGCCATTGTACTTGATGATTGGCCTAATGAGGGGAGAGTAGAGGGAGACAATGACCTCTTACTTCCTCGATGCAACACCCTTAGTAATGAGATGTGACACATAGAAGGACGTTCTGAACATAGTGGCACTATGACCACTGTCAACCTGTGTTCCCAGTTCTCTTATAATGACTTTAGTGTTCAGTGGACTACCATCAATGTTGTAATTCATCGGAACCATGTTGTTCCCAAAGGGGATGGTGACATATTTTCTGGCATTGAGCTAAAGTCCAGGGTTCTGACACCAGTCATAGGTCTCAGTATGGCCTTTGTGCAGGATGTCAACATCACATGGGGAGATAATAATAGTATCCACCTTGCAGTCTTCTGTGAACATTGTCAGCCAGAGTCCCCTTCATGCTGGGTTTGACTTCAGAGGTGTAGATTCTGAACATGAGGGGATCCTGGACAAAACCCTGTGGGACTCCACTCATGATTGTTTAGCAGTCTGACATGGAGTCCACTGCTTTTACACAATGGGTTCTATCTGTGAGCCAGTTTGCAAGCCACCTAGTGATATAGGGGTCCATGCCTAGCTGAGTGTGTTTGTCTATGATTCCTGAGTGGGGAATGGTATCCAAGAATTAGAAGGGCCACCTATCTTAGTTATTCCATACTGTTACATAGTTATTGCATGTGGCACAGAGCTTATAGGGCTGCAGTTTGTCCACAGCTACTTCTACAGTGGATGACAACAGTGGACCTTGTAAAGTGGACATTGGGACATGTACTGGGTGGACGACAGCAAAAAATTGCAAAACCCACCCCTCAAATTATATAGTTCTCACACAGACACACTCCCCCACAGGATACTGTTCTCACACCAATATGATTCACACACACACACACACACACACACACACACACACACACACACACACACACACACACACACACACACACACACACACACACACACACACTTGCCAGGACTGAGATTAGAACCTTTACCTATCTAATTACTGCT
>NC_056727.1:434855223-434860223 GCF_019279795.1 Protopterus annectens
TGGGTAATCCTGTCTGATGGGTCTGTGTGGAGATAGGTTTACATAGCTGTGTATATGCAAAAACATCTGCACAATACAGATATATAATAGTCCGATGTGGTTTTAGACATAGGCTTCACTTCTCTAAATGTAGGAGCATGCTCAGTATAACCGTCTATAGTATGTGTGGGAATCCATTCCAGGGATAGTTGTACTCCAGTCCAGGGTGTTGTGTGCTACAGCCATAACTTGCAACCTGTTTGTGCAAGATATCTGGAGATAGGGTGCCAATATGGAGAAAGAATGAGCCAAACATAGGGGGGTACTGTAACTATTGCTCTTATCAATGTATGAGTTGCTTGAGTTACAGGGGTTGTTTTAGCAGACATTTTCTGACATATGTAATGTTTAACACTGTATTGTACTATGTCATTACCTACTGACAGATATAATCCAATCATCACTGTTATTTACCAGGGAAATACAAGATGGATGATGCACAGACCTATATTATGAAGTATAAGCTAGACATTCTTGCACAATCTGGCCAGTTGGTAGGTGGCTCTACAGCCGATTGACTGATGAATCTGTGTTAAATGTCCAGCACCTTGCTGATATGCTGGCTGGGGATCTCCTGGTTGTGCAGTATTCTTCTAACCTGGAAGGCTGTATCCTGGTGTGGTCATACCTTTCAGCGGTATAGATTCTCACAGATTATCCAGATTCATGCATCATATATGTTGTCAGTTTCTCTTAACATTGTTGTTTTCTAGCACATTTGTTGCAAATCACTCAGGGTTGCAGTCAGGGAATACTGACAGAACATTAGTGTTTCAGACTTCGCACCCTTCATGACATCCATGCTACTACACACCCTTTCTGTTATTCTATCAACTTTCTAACATTATGAGAGCAATATTTCAAATGTGTCCCTATAGTTGGGCCTTTATTCCACCATTATGTATGGCTTTGTCCAGATTTCTTCCTCTACGAGGTTGAGAGGTATGCTACTAGCATTTAGCAACATGGCCTTAGATTTGCATTTTGTTGACTATGTTATGTTGGTAGTATGGACCCCCATGACATTCCCTACAAAGGCACTATGGGTGAGGCATGGGCCTTTGCCAGAGGCCTGAAGGCCATGTGAAACTGATGCAGGCCATCTGTAGCAAGGCAATGCATTCTGTCACTCATATGTTCCCAGGCTGCCAAGCAATGGACCCCCCTGGGGTGACAATGGTAAGTAACAGAATGCTCTGTCGTGCTACTAGGCATCATACCTCTCTACATATGTAAGCCAGACATCTGGACAAGGCCATGAGTAATTGGGTGACAAAAGCCTAAATATAAGGACCATTGTAACTATTGGTCTTACAATCTTGGAAGAGTGATATAATAACACATTTTGGATTAACATGCATGTTTCTATAGGGTATGAATTCTGAGACACTACAATCCGTCATCATTTTCTGACTTTAGACCTTCGTGGCTTGCCAATGATTTGCCAGACAATGACTATTTCAGACGAAAGACACCACAAATATGACGCCAACCTGTGTACATTCAGCAAGAAGTCTGTAGAGTTGAGAAATATGGTATGCACTATGTAGGTTACTCCAACCTGTGTACTGTTTATATTTGTGGCCCCTTGTACATGACCAGTCCAGCTTCCCAGCAGTAATGGAAATTGACATTTGGATAGGGTGTACTACTACCACCATAGATGTAGCTGACATGCAAAATAGTTGGCACTGCATTTCAAGGAACATGACCCTGTCTACCACAGTACTGTACTTAGTCCACTATGACACAACAGCCATGAGAAGTTGCTGACCACATCCTGATAGTATTCCCCACACATATGCATAGCGCATTGACACCTGCATATTTTGGGCAAACAAGTTATCCATTTTGATTGGGACAGCCCTGGCAATGTGTGCTCTGCTGCTATTACCTTACAAACGTACATGTTACTGCATTTCTATGTGAATATGGGTGTGGGGGGCACATCTGTCAACAGTACATATTTACACAGACTGTGCTGATATTTGGCTTTACATTTTGGTTCCATTTAGCACAGTATTGTGCCTTGTCTTGGAGAATAGGGGCATATCACTACAGACTACAGGTTAGATTGTAATGCCATAAAATTGAGTTTCAGACTTTTTACCCTTCAGAGTCTTACTGCAAATTGCAAGGCCTGCTGTGATGTACGGTGGTATTCCATCATTGTCACCATTTGTGTGCCTTTGCCAGACATTCCTTTATAGTTTTCAACAGCTGACTTGCTGTGTGAGTCTGGGGGTGAGTATGGGATCCCCGCAGTGACATCCATGCATGTGACCTATGATCCCCCCCTTAGTTGGCCCCCCACATATACTGCAGTGAAATTTGTCACCTTAAATGATACTGCATAGTGTGAGGAAGCCAGTATTGTGCAGACATTTCCTGGTGTCCCACATAGCTGTCGGTTGTCTGCCGCTGTCTCAGTAGGCCACCCCATTCCCTTGAATGCATGCAGCATTACCATAGATATGCTACCAAAACATACTAATTAATTCATTTATTGTTAAGAAGACTGACTTACCTTGTGCCTGCAGCAGTTGTGAAGATGGTGCTTGAGGGCTGCCTATGTTGAATGCACACAGTACTCTGCCTGCACGTGGTAAGTTACAGGTAATGTGATGCGTGCATCATTCATTTTACTGTGTGTGTAAGTCAGAGAGAGGTGTCAGTCACTGGGTCTCTACAGTGTCAGTGTGTGCTATGTATTGCCTCTTTGCTAAGGCCTGGGTATACTGGGCACACCTCTGTCTGCCTACAGGAGCAGGCTTGGGGCTTCCTCTTCTGAGTCCCTCTGGGCCTGTGAGTACCTTGGCAATGGGAGGACTGTGTGGCCCTTGCCCGTGCTGTTCCTGCTGCAGCTGTTTCCACAGGATCATATTGTGGAGCATGGCACATACTAAGAATGTGTGCACATGTGGCTGCAGAGTACTGCAAGACTCCACCATATGTCAAGGCAGTGGAACTATGACTTGAGTATTCCAAACACATGCTCTATAATGATCCTGGTTTGTGCATGTGCCTCATTATGGCATTCTTTAGTGGGTGTGTGCACATTTCTGATGGGTGTCATCATCCACGGCTTCAGTGCATAGCCAGCATCCCCCACCAGATGGCCATACAGGATGTCCCCACTGGCAAATACCTTGTACAACTGTGACGAATGCCAGATGTGGGAGTTGTGATAGCTTCCAGGGCTGCCAGCACACACATTCATGATAATGCCCTGGGCATTGCACACAACCTGGCAGTTGATGGAGGGGAAGCCCTTGCAGCTTATATAGACCCTACCCTGTTCACTAGGTGGTGCTTTGATGTGGATGTGCATGCAGTCTACCGTACCTAGAACTTCTGGGTATTCTACCACAAGGTGGAAGAGACATCTATTGCTGGTCCTCTCCTCACGGGTGTTGGGGAAGTAAATGTGCTCACCGACATGTGGTAGGATGGTATCCAGAAACTGGTGGAGTACCCTGGATATGGATGCCTGTGAGACCCCCATGATATCCCCAGTAGATCTTTGGAAAGTACCTGGAGCTAGTATTCTTAAGGCTACACATACCTTGGTATCCACTGGGATGGGTTCCCCTCTGTTAGCTCTGGGTCTGAGGTGAGGCCGGCACAACTCAATGATTTGCTGCAGTATGACTCTGTCCACTCTGTAGCACTCTATTATCTGTAGATCATGTAGCCCCTGGTCGGTTACCCTGGGTCTGAACACTCCTCTCCTCCTCCTTGGTCTGTGGTGGTTGTCAGCATTATCCTCCTCACCACCCTCAGCCTCTAGTACATACTGATGGATCAAAGCAATGGCAGCCCTTAACATGTTTTTGGTTAAATGGTGCAGAGTTTGTGGAAAAAACAGACTATAAGGTGTTCTCATAGTTTATACTGTTGTGCTGCAGATGCTGCCTGTATGATTGGCTGACTATGGTGCATTCCATCTGCCAGCTATGTAATTTGTACTTGATTGCTTGTATTCTGCTATTTACCTTTTCTTTTCCTTTTTTCCCTTCCCATTTCCACCCCTTTTAAGCCCCGAGATGCGCCGCTCAAACCCAGTGCCCAAATGTAAACAGTCCTGCTATTTCCATTTTTTTTTCTTTTGTTTTTTTTTTTTGTTTTAGACCGATTGTGTGCCATGCAAACCCATTTAGCTAAGGTAAACAATGAGGAATGGTCCTCCCCTGGACATGAACACACTCTTCATTTCATGGAATAAGTCAATGCAGTCTTACACAAACCCCCTTGCATAGCTGTGCATAGCTAAGCTCAAATGTGAGCCGTGGAGCTCCAATATGCTTACACCAAGCATGACACACCCCCTTTTCATGTCTGCTGTTCCTCCTGCTTTCAGCACTGCCTTATAGCACCTACACAGTTAGGTGCAGTTTGGCACTTTGCTACTTTTTGTGACTCAGTAAATTTCCCTCATTAGCATACATCACTACCTTAGTCCTTAGTTATAGCACTGCCCCAGAGCCTTTCCCCTTAGCAACCACTGTTCTCTGGTATTGTTTTGATTCTGCATGCCATTAACTATAATGGCAAAATGCAGATTTCACTTAAAATTAACTTTTCACATTTTTTTAAATTTTTGGCACAATCCTATTTGAGCGCCGCTGCCGTATGCTTAAACGGCCAAGATCAGCCAAAAAAAAAACTTTTTTTTTTATATTTTGCAACACTTTTTGATTCCAATGACCATATATTTGGCCATTGGCATGCCTAAGGATTAGAATACATGCTTTGCTTTGAGATGTCATGCCTCCGTTTTGATTTTTGCAGAAATGTACTCAGCTAGAAGCCGAATACATTTCAGCCTGCTACACTATTCTGCCATGGATGCCTGCCTGCTTACTGGATCACTAATTGACCTTATTTGCATGGTTTTCAACAGCAAATGAGGTCATAAGCATAATCCAGTTGTGTCTGTGGCAGAATAGCATTGTCGGGCT